>NC_056726.1:941440255-941575255 GCF_019279795.1 Protopterus annectens
GTGTGTGTGTGTGTGTGTGTGTGTGTTTGTGTGTGTGTGTGTGTTTGTGTGTGTCCCTCCTACAGACTTTTCCATCTCCATCCTTCCAAGGATGGATTGATTATGCGCCAGATTCTCCAGGATGATACAGACAAAATATAGTAATTACAATCATTAGAATGTCATAGTTATTCTTGCTCAGAAAACTTATTCACAAATTCCCAGGAGCACTGTTATGTTAACTTACTTGTTTAGAGTCACACAGTCAAATGGAGCTAGAAGGAGGCCAACCCTGTACCTTTGACTATAGAAACAGCTCACTGAGAGCTTAGAGCCTTAATCCACTGAGCTAATTGCCAGATCTTTGTTAATTTCTTCATTTTTTGATAAGTCTCTAGGGATAACATTAAAGTTTCATAGTTGTTATTCAGAAAATGAATTTCAAGTAAATTAGAGTTGCCTGGTACTCAAAGCTCTAAGCTATTAACAAACTACTTACTGTAATCAAAAGTATAGGGTTTGAATCCTTCCACCTTCATTTGCTTGTACAGAAGTTACTCAAACAGTGTTCTTGAGTCATCCCCTAAAAAAGACACTTTGTTCAATATTAGTAAATAGATAAATGAAACGGTACTTAAAATTTGAGCATTCTGTCCCCTCACTAGTTTTGGCTTTATCCAGAATTCTTGAGTAAAGAAGATGAGAAGTATTTTTCTTCATTCCTTGTAAAATTCTGGATTTCTGGCAAGTTGTTACAGATTATAGACATTAAGTAATGACAGGCATAATTTTCAGACTCTTTCCTTCAGAAAATACTTTTCAAAGCAAAGCTTTGTATTCTAGCAACTTTCTAAGTATATAAGAGAAGCATAAACACAAGGTCCCCATAGGGTGAGATACAAAACCAAATCCACCATGTGTCTTTTGGTAAATGGTGGCTATGATTTTGTTTATTAGAGAAACGCTTAAAATCTTGTCCTAATTTTTTTTTACCGTGATATGCATTGATAAGTTGAGAGGGTGGGTGGGTGGCAGATTTCAATGGGTTCCACAAGATGGTTTTGATAGCAACAAGCTGAGATACATATCTGGCCATTTTTTATGAATGTATTCATTCACCTGTACTCACGTAGAAATCTGATATGTACACTCATGCAAGTGGCTGCAATTGATGGTTGTTTGTATACGCGCGCGCGCGTGTGTGTGTGTGTGTGTGTGTGTATGTGTCTGTGCGTGCTTATGTCAGTGTGTGTGTGTGTGTGTGTGTGTGTGTGTGTGTGTGTGTGTGTGTGTGTGTGTGTGTGTAAATAAAACAGTGTAAGAAACTTCTCTGTGTGGAAGATTTTCAGTCCATATATTTCTAGTTAATAACTGTATATTAATCAGATCAGACATGTCTGATCTGATTAAAATATACAGTGATTAACTAGAAATATATGGACTGAAAATCTTCCACACACAGAAGCTTCTTACACTGTTTTGTTTTTAGACCCACTACACTTTAGTGGGTTGTTTTGAGACTTCGGGGATACCACAGAGATTACTTGTGTTTTGTGTTTTGTGTGTGTAAATAACCGATTCATTGATTCCTGCAACCCACAGTAGTTATGGTGTAAAGGAAGGAATTTATGGAAGTAAACAGGAACATTCTCACATGAGCCATGTTCTTTGAGTGCAAACCTTAGTTTCCTTGTTTTGCTTACTGATGACAGTGTGTTTATTATTTGGCTGTGAATAAACTGGACAACTTGAAAACTGTGAGTTTAATGTTAATATTTTAACAGACACATGGGTGTGAAATGAACTGTGTTGGACTACAACAGTCTTTGTGGTACTTGGTGCAAATGATTAAGGCTATGAGTTGCTTCTGTAGTACAGGTTAATTTCCCTCTGCCTTCATTTTTTTTTGTATGACTCTAACCATGTCACCTCACTAGACAATTCTACCGGGCTACCCTTGAAAAGGGGAACATGCATCCAATGGGCTGTCCGAAGATATTAATAAATGTGTTGCACGTTTGTCTTTTGAATTCCTGTGCCCTTCACATAGTTGCAAATTAGTGTCTCAGTATATTCTGTTTGATTTTGAGTCTAAGCACACATCTTGTAGTTTAAAGGGTTTCCAGATGCATTTGCAGTAAATGTGAGTTTCAGGGGAAGAGACGTTTACTGTTACTCATGCTAAATCTTTTTTAGTGAGAGATTATTTTGTTTTTATTTTGTTTTGTTTAGCAAATGACTGTCTGTGTTTCTGCTGCAAAAGTTGAAATAACAGTTTTAAATTAAATCAAAATCTCTCTGATTATTGTAAAAGTAAGGCAAAGATTCCTCCATTTATACAGCTGGCTATTAATTTATTAATATTTGATTGCTGTCTTTAAGCATTGTGAGATTTCATTTAGTGCACATTCTTCTGCCTTATATGTTAAAATATTTATTTAATTTTATTCATGAATTGTTTATTACTTAGCTGAGTTGAGCTGGTACAATGACCTTTTTCAGCTATGACCCTGACCAGAGGCATAAATAGAATAAATTGCACAGCAAAATAGAACTGGTATAGACTCTATCTCCCCACTAGACCACCACAATTACATATGCAGTGTTAGTGAGCAACACCCTTCAATAACACTGGTTTCTAAGATGTCAAAATTTTGGGAAGCCCTTTAATTCTTCAGTCTACCTTAATGTTTGAGTGCCTGAACTGACCAGTCGAATGCCAGATCTTGACATTTAGTGTGACAACTAAGACTCCTTGGTCTGTACTCTTTCTTTTTCTGTCTGTGGGTGCCTGCTACTGGGTTGGTTACATGCTTGATGAATTTAAGAGACATTCTGAGGACAGCTTCTTGCTACAATATAATTTATGCAGCTCCTTCTGTTGCTACAGTTCTGGTTTAAGCACTTGGACTTCAGGCCAGTTATTTTACATTAAGAAGGTCCGTGGTCTGCACTCTGGTGGGAGGAGAGGCTGGACTCTGCCCTTCTGAGCTGGGAATTTCTGGTTAAAGGTTTATAGTGCCTGCATATTTGAACTGTTTCTTACTGAAATTGGTACACCTTGTTTGCTGTAGCATAGACTAGATCCAGGCCTGCTGAATCTAGCTTTGTTTGTATGCTTGTTTGCTTGTTATTTCCCTGAAACGCTAATTCCACCTAAAACGCGGCTTTTCAGCACTTCTGTAGATCCCTAGTGAAATCTGCATTGCTTACTGTACTTATTTCCTTGTTTCACTTGAAAGAAAGTTACTGTTTGTTGTTTTTGCGTTTAAGTTACCTGTAACACATTGCATTTAAGTTACCTGGTACTTGCTCACTAAAGCAATTATATAAGTCAGCACTAAAAAATTAAAAGCACTACACCCTCATAAACTCCCCTTGAGTACCTTGTTCCCCATTGGCCCTTTTTTTCAATTATAAAGGAATTCCCAATACTATTCTAGCATGTCCAAAGGTCAGTTGTCAATCTCCTCTCCGGTCCAGCTGGTGAATCTGGAAATCTTGAGGCAATGTTACAACTGACTCATGTACACAGACAACCCTCTCCTCCTCCCAACAAATTCCAACACATGTGAGAGATGCAACCATATAGCCAAACTGGAGGCTAAGCTCTTTCAACAAAGTACTGGCATAACCAGTCAGGAGGAGAAGGAAACCACACTCACTACAATTCCAGTCTCACATAGACCTACCATGACAGCAAACCAAACACATAAACACACAAAAACATACTCGGAGGCTCTAAATAAAAATCTGCCTAAGCAGCAGAGACCTCCAAAGCAGACACCCAAGCAACCAATACCCCAAAACAAAACACGTGCAACACATAGCTCACAAAGCCAGTGTGACGAACAGTCACAGCCCTTAAGGCTAAACAACACACCTGATACACTTGTAATAGGTGACCCTATCGTCAGGCACACTGACGTCCCGCTCAGCAGGCTGAACAAGGAGAAGGTCACGGTGAGCAGCCTGTTGGGCACTAGGATCCGCCACATAACACAAACACTCAGGTCACTCCAAGGCAAGTACAAATATGACTCGGTCATTGTCCATGCTGGTGTGAATGACCTGAGACGTACCTCCCTGGACTACATGAAAAGAGACATAGAGGAGCTCTCTGAGCATGTAGCCCTGGCTGGTATGACCCTGACCTTGAGTAGCATCTTACCCTCACCAAGAATGATGCCACAATATGAAGACAAGATGATTAATTTCAACAATTGGCTTAAGTATTGGTGTCATTCAAAGGGGATCCAATGCCTGTCAGCCTGGGATGACATGCTCGACAAGCCACGATACTTCGCTAGGGACGGCTTGCACCTGTCACCCCTGGGCTTTCTGATATTGGCAAAGGCTCTTGCTACCCCCATAGTGACGTTTTTAGGCAAGGCTCAAAATACAAACCCACCTCCATAGGTATCACAAGGGATAAGAAACTAAGAGTAATGCTACTCAACGCCAGAAGTCTAAACCTCAAGATGCATGCACTCGAAACTCTCCTTAGCATGGAGAACATTGATATCTGTGCAGTAACAGAAACCTGGTTCAAGGCTCCCGACAGCACCCCAGCACTACCAGGTTATACCAAATACCATGCCTTTCGGCCTCAAAACTCAGACCGAACCAGAAAAGGAGGGGGAGTATCAATCTTCATCAAAGATACCCATACCTCCAGGTTGGTGGCACAGCACGAAGCATCAGAGACTATCCATGTGCAACTAACAGTGGGTAAAACTGCCTTCCAGTTTATAGCCTGCTACAGACCACCGTCCCAAATCCAGGAACCCCACTCGGCCTTCCTGAGAACACTGGAAAATATGAAGGTCTCTCCAAACACCATTATATTGGGCGACTTCAACTACCCAAACATAGACTGGGAGCATTACTCTAGCTCCAACACCCTAGCTCAAAGGTTCCTAGAATTTATAAAATCAAATGCTATGGAACAACTTGTTACCACTCCCACAAGAGGGGAAAACATACTGGACCTGATCATCACCAACATGGGGACTCTATGCTCCAGACCAGAAGTGTATCCCTCACTGGTAAGATCAGACCATAAACTAATCTCACTGGATATTCACATCCCGACCCCACCCCCTGCCCAGAAAACCACAGTGAAAAACTTCTCTAAAGCAAATTTCACACTCCTCAAAACTGAGGTGGAATCCTTCAAAGCCCCCGGGCCTGTGGAAAATATGGCCCACATTGCAGAATCATTTATAAACGCATTCTATGAACACCTTCAGGAATGCATGGATCATGCAATGCCAAATAAAACCAAGACCCAATCCTCTAAAGGCAGACGTCCTGTCTGGTGGACCCCAGTCATAAACAAACTATACAATAGAAGGAGGAAGCTACTACATGATAGAGCAAAATCCCAAAAAGGGAAGGCATCTCTGATCAGTGTTAGCAAAAAACTACGGGCACTCATAAAATCATCTAAGGCCAGCTTAGAGAGAAAAATTGCACAGGACACTAAGGATAATCACAAGGCTTTCTTTAGTTATGTTAGGAACCTGGGTGGAAATTCCCAGATATGCTCAGAATTAGTCCAAAATGACAAAAAATACACCAAACCCACAGACATTGCCAACATCCTACCTGACAGGTTCAGCAAACCCCCAACCAAAGGGCAAATATCTATCCCAGCAGAGTGCTGCCCCCCTGACATCTCAGATGCTCAGGTAAGAGCCACCCTCTCCAAAGCAAAAAACACAGCATCAATGGGATCAGATGGTGTCCCGGGCTGCGTCCTACATGAACTCCAAGAAGAGCTAAACCCAAACATAAAACTACTGTTCAATCTCAGCCTTACCACAGGATATGTACCCAAAGAGTGGCGTACAGCAACAGTGGTCCCTCTCCACAAAGGTGATGCCTCAACGGATCCTGGAAACTATCGCCCCATAAGCCTGACTAGCTTGGTCTGCAAAGCTATGGAAAGGATCATCATGGACCTCATAAATAAAGATACTGGGGACCTACAGACACTGGATCCTACCTAGTTCGGCTTTGTTAAGGGCAGATCCTGTCTCTTCAACCTGGTCGATTTCTTTGAAACAGTCACCAAGGCCATTGACGAGGGGAAGGTGGTCCACACAGCGTACCTGGACCTCGAAAAAAACCTTTGATACAATACCCCACTCGGGCATTATAGATAGGCTCACCAGCTTAAATATAAACCCCTATGTCACTAGATGGGTTGCAAACTGGCTCAAGAACAGAACCCACATGGTTAGAATTTCTGGAGCGATGTCAGACTCCAAACCAATTACAAGTGGCGTCCCACAAGGCTCAGTCCTGGGACCTCTCTTGTTCGGTATATATTTCTCGGAGGTACAGGCCAACACAGAAGGACTGTGGCTGACCAAGTTTGCAGATGACTGCAAACTGGGCACCATAATCGACTCTCAAGCCGACACAAGCATCCTCCAAAAGGACCTCATAGAATCAGACAACTGGTGCCAGAGCCATGGCCTCAAGCTAAACGCCAAAAAGTGTATAGTCATCCCCTTTGGCAAAAACTAAGTGCCCACAAATTACCACATAGGTGGTAATCCATTAAGTACGGAAGAAGTAATTAGGGACCTGGGGACCCAAGTTGATAGCAATCTCTCATTTGACAACCACGTGGCCAAAGTGGTTAGAAAAACATTTTATATAGCCCACCTAATCATGAAGGGATTCACATCTAGATCAGGGGAGGTCATCGTGCCTCTTTATTCATCCCTCATCAGGCCCATAATTGAGTACAATGCCCCTTTTGGGATGTACCTTACCAGACACCTGCAGCAACTGGAAAGACCCCAAAAGTACCTCACCAAGAGGATCAAAGGGCTCAAACAGATGCCATATGCTGCCCGGTTAAAGAAACTCCAGCTCTACTCAGTGGCATACCACCTGCTCAGAGGTGATCTGTGCCTGACGTATAAAGCCATGTCCAATCCGGAATTAATGGACATGCTGCACCTCAGAAAATCCAAATCCCATCAAGCTACGCGCTCGAGAGACTTGAACCTCAGCACTGAAATAAATAGGACATGCTGGAGGGACAGATTCATAACCCAGAGGCTCCCTTCACTATGAAATAAAATCCCAGTCCAGGTTAGGCAGAGTCCCTCATTGACTCTCTTCAAGAGGAATCTTGATGAGTAGATGGGAGATCATAGGTTTACCCCGGGTATCACTTCTGTGTCACTGTTAGACAGAGGCACAGTATACTAACCTCAAAAAAGGGCATAGCAAAATTAATTTAAAATGGGTGGCGAAAGCCAAACATACTCTGGCTAGGCTTATAAATGCCCTAGGGCAGATAGCCTAGTATGAACCTATGAACCTATGAACCTACATCTCGTACTGGGCACATATGCCTACCACTTAAACCAGGTATGAAGCTAAATTATTTCCACTGGTACCAGTGAAGAAATACATGCTCAAGTTAGCTTCACGGTAACCGGTGATAACAGTCAATTGTTACATACTGTCATAGTTAATAAGAAAGGATGGAGTTCTGTTGTACACAGTTTGGTAAATATCTGTCTTGTACTGGTGTGTTGCCATTGAATCACATTGCTGATCATAACTCTGCTCCTCTTCATCCTGCTCTCATTCATTGTCTGACTCAGTCCTAGGCTGATGTCTATACTATGGGTACCCTATAACCTGACTGGGAGGCATGGAAATGAAACTCCTGTTCTATCAAACTTCACATTCATCAAAGATGGATACCACGTTTTGTGACAAATTGCTGTGGAGTTTCCTGCTTTCACTACGGTAAAGATACAGTTGCCTCATTCACTCTCGGGATCAAAGAGCTCAAACAGATGCCATACGCTGCCCGGTTAAAGAAACTCCAGCTCTACTCAGTGACATAACGCCTGCTCAGAGGCGATCTGTGCCTGACATATAAAGCCATGTCCAACCCAGAATTAATGGACATGCTGCACCTCAGAAAATCCAAATCCCATCGAGCTACGCGCTCGAGAGACTTGAACCTCAGTACTGAAATAAATAGGACATGCTGGAGGGACAGATTCATAACCCAGAGGCTCCCTTCACTCTGGAATAAAATCCTAGTCCAGGTTAGGCAGAGTCCCTCATTGACTCTCTTCAAGAGGAATCTTGATGAGTGGATGGGGGATCGTAGGTTTACCCCGGGTATCACTTCTGTGTCACTGTTAGACAGAGGCACAGTATACTAACCTCGAAAAAGGGCATAGCAAAATTAATTTAAAATGGGTGGCGAAAGCCAAACACACTCTGGCTAGGCTTATAAATGCCCTAGGGCAGATAGCCTAGTATGAACCTATGAACCTATGAACTCAAAACATGATTTGCAGAAAAAAATTATCTTGGTTTTATAATCTTGCTATTCAATACACAAACTCTGAACATGGCCACTCTTCTATAATCATAATGCCAAAATGTTAAAATCCTTGTTAAAGTCATGGATATTAGAAGATGACGTTAAGCTCCTGTCTCCTCCAAAATATATAGAGACTCCTTTTGCAATGGAGGAATTATTGTTTATGCAAGCATTGACCTTGCTGTGTCTTCTTTCACAGGTGAACTCCTCCAGGAGCAATTCTAGTTTTAGAATGCCCATGGTAAAAGAAGCCAAGGGAAGAAGCAGCTGGGAACAAGGCCAACAGGAGAACAGAATGCATGCAGTACATACTGATGGGATACAAGAAAAGGAGCAGCTGCAGGAAAATACGACTGAAAAAGCAACATTACAGAAGGATACAGTGAGAAAGCTGAGGATTTTACCGGGAAATGTCATTCAGAGAAGATCGATAGAATGAACCAAGTGACAAGAAGAAGAATAGAAAAGAGGAGTTCAAAGGAACATGGGATGATCGGCTCTTGGAGAATTCTGGAGGCCAGGATATGCTGTGGGGGGGGGGGGTAAAGCAGGACTAGAAAGACTTGACAAAACAGAACAGGACATTAGAAGGTGAAGACATTGAATGGCAAACAGAAAGCCGGAACTGCAGAAAGACAAGAAAAGAAATGAAACCACCCAGAATTGCAGATGGTAGACCAATAAGGGCGAAGGCAATCAAAACAAAATATTTTTTTATTTATTTTATTTATTTGCATTTTGTTAACTGGGAAAGTCCATTGGGCCGAAATGAGCCCTTTTTCAATGGAGACCCGGGGGAGAAAAGCTCCATGTACAGACATAAAAATCAAAAAATCAACAGAAGTTCATACATACATATCTTATTAAATATTACAAATCAAGCCAGAAGTAATATAAAGAATTAACAATGTAAAAAATCATCAGAAGTTGATACAAGGTGCTATACAATTTATAAGTAACAGAGATGTAACAGTGTAATAATGCCAGTAGAACGTGGCTTCTGAACCAATTTGCAGGAATAAACATTCTGATTGAATGAGGGGTGAAATAAAAAAATATCTACAAAATCTAATGTAAAAATGAGGGTAGTTGTTTGTAAGCAGTATAGGTAGTGGAGAAATGGGAAGGCTGGTGTTAAGTGGACATTATGGAAGAAGGATGAAGGAAGATGGAGTAGGTAGAGGGAGCAAGTAGGCTGAAGCTATGAGGGGTGAAAGCAGGAGCATGCCCATGTAGAAGAGAGGTAGGAATGGAGCAAGGACTTGAAAGTGGAGAGGTTCTGGGTAGTTCAGATATGGCGGATGGAGTGAGTTCCATTTACGTGCGAGGGAAAATGACAATAGATGCTGCCCAGGAGTATGTAGGGGTTTGTACACTTCTAGGACATTTTGATTGTCGGATCTAAGTAATCAGTCAAGAAGATGCATAGTAAAGATTGTTGGAGAGGGAAGGGGTATTGAGATGGCTTGAAGATGAGTTTGTGAGCAATGCAGAGCTGAATGTAAGTGAGATAGTTAGGGAGTTCTAGCCAGTTTAAGGTGTGCAGGGTATCACAGTGGTGAGATGAGGATTTGGAGCTGGTGGCGAACTTAGAAATTTTATTATAGCATGATGCAAGTTTGGTCTTAAGGGATGCTTGTAGGTTGGTGAGAAGAAGGGCTCCATACAAGAGGGAGGGCAGGAGGTAGGTGGTAGGGAGGGTAAGCTTTGTTGAGGGGGTAAGATAACGATCATGACAATATAGCATTCTGAGTTTCTGGAGGTTTTCCTCGATGTTAGTTTAAAGGTGAATGTCAAATTTTAATTGGTCATCGATAAGGATACCAAGAAGCTTAGCATGAGGGACTATTTCAATGGAAGTTGAGTTTTGGCTTACTATGGAGAAGGAGTTTTTGTATATTTTGATATTTTTGGAAGGGGTAAAGATCATGATTTTGGTTTTGGAAGCATTGAGGGCTAGAAGATTATTTAGTATCCGTGTCTCAGTACTATTTAAGGTAGCCTGAGTTGCATGTAAGAGTTCTGGGAGAGATTTGGTAGTACAGATAATAGTTGAGTCATCAGCATATTGAACAAGTTTAGCATTTGGGATACAAAGATAGAAGTTATTAATGAAGACATTAAAAATAAGTGGACCCAGGATAGACCCTTGGGGAACACCTGCCAAAGTGTCAAGGTAGGAGGAGGTACAATGTTTCCACTTGACAGCCTATTGTCTGTTTGACAGGTAACTGGAAAACCAGCTGATGGAAGAGCAGGAAAGATTAAGCTGAGAGAGTTTAGACAGGAGAAGACTATGGGAGATGGTGTCAAAGGACTTGGATAGGTTTAGGAGAAGGGTAGAAACAAGACTACCTGAGTCACGAGCATGGTTGATGTTGTCAAGGAAGGATAGGAGGGCTATGGTGGTACTATGACCAGGTATGAAACCATGCTGTGTTGGGGTCAGTAGGTGGTTGTCTAAAAGGTAGACTAAGAGTTGCAGGTGAATACATTTTTCCAGTATTTTAGAGATAGGAGAAAGATTGGCTCTGGGATGAAAATTGGAGATGTTGGCATTGTTGCCACCATTGTGTAAGGGAATGATAAAAGCTTTTTTCTAGAGGAGGGGTACATAGGACTCTTGAATGGAACAATTAATTAGGAGTACAGATGGGGAAGGCTATACCATCTGCAGCTAACTTGAGGAAGTTAGACAGTACGTTGTTTGGTACATTGGAACATGGCTTTAACTTTTGGAGGAGTTTTTTATGGTATTAACAGGGATGGGTTTAAGAGTGAAGAGAGGGGGCGAGTTGGATTGGAGGGAGACGTGGATGAGTTGTGGGGGGGCAGGAATGGAGGTGGGTACTGTGGTGTTAGGGAAGGAAGTGGTCAGTTTGGCTACTGAGTCTATGAAGAAGGAGTTAAATTTGGTGGCTATGATGTGATCTGGAGAACTAGGGTCTGGACAAGGTTTTTTTTTTCTGTCAGGAGTTAGGAGGTTAGAGATACTACTCCAGAATTTCTTAGGGTTGGATTTGTGATTGCTCTGAAGCTTGGAGTAGTAGGACTTGCGGTCAGAAGTAATTTGGTTTTTAACTTTTTCCGAAGATGTTTTTATTCAGTTAGGAAGTTAGGTGTTTTGTATTTTTGGTATAGTTTCCAGGATTTATCTTGAATATGCATGGGGGATATAGTTTCCTTGGAAAGCCAGGTGGCTGTTTTAAATTTTACTCTCTTAGTTCTAGGAGAAGCACAGCTGTTTAGTTGGTTAGTGAAGGGAGTATTAAAGTAGATAACTGCATGGCCAAGAGGAAGAGCTTTTAGAGGGTTCCAATTCATCTGTTTTAAGCAGTCAGAAAAGGTTTGGGGGCTGAAGTTAGAGAGGGTACGCGTTGAGATATAGTTATGCTGTAGGTGTAGGGCAGAAAGTGACTGATAAGTTAAGGCAGGAAGATGGTCACTAAGGGAGATTAATACCTAGTCCAAAATACTACTGGAAGAGTTTTCTTTATTAGGTCTAGTTGGAGAGGTAATTAATTGGGTGAAGTTGAAGAGGTTTAAGTTCAAGAGAAGTTATAGGTGAGTGAATAGAGGTCTAGTTTTTTATTTACATCACCTAGGATAATTGCTTAATTATTAATGTTGGATGAGAACCAAGAAAGGATATCCTCAAGAATGGGGAAGTTGTTCCCAGGTGGTATGTAAAGGGCAGCTATGCATATGTTTTTGAGTTTGTTGATTTTTAGGAGGGCCAAGGTTATTTCAGCGGTAGTGAATTGAGGTATAGAGTTGGTGTGCGGTGTTACTATTAGAGAGGAGGAAAAGATTAGGGCTACCCCACCACCTTTCTTTCGTGTTCTGTCATTTCTTATGATACTATAGTTGGGGGGACGATTTTGGAGTTTTTCAGATGGGGCTTGTGTTTTTACTATATCTTACTGTGCTACAAGTACAAAAGGGGGGACAACCAGGGGAAATATCATCACCTTCACTACACCGCAGATGAAGAAAGGAGCTGTGCACTTCATAATCAACTATTCCGCGTACTTATCAAGCTGTACTCCTGCAGTAGTCAGCATGCCTCCCTAAAAATTGTATCATGTAAGATGAATTGGGACAAAAGGGTGGGGGTGCTGTGAAACAACAACTGGCTTAATGGACAACCTAAATGAAAAAAAAATGCAACAAAGTGAACTGTCATAAGTAGGAATGCTGAACATAAAACAGTTTGACCTATATAAATGCATAATGGCACAAATAAAGAGAGTTACATAAACGGTGTTGATAAAATGTATAATCATCAGTCATAGGTCATGCTATATTGTATTAGAATCAGGAATATCATTCATGAAATGTGAATGGGGTAAAGACAAATACGACAATGAATAAGAGAGCAATAAGATGTTAAAAGGAAGGGAAGAATAATAAAAGAATATGAAGGTCTAAGTAAGAAATCAAAGGGGTCGGGGGGGTCGAATAAGGCAGTGAATGGAAATGGAGGAGAGAAAGCAGGTACCACTGACATCAGAAAAAGGATGAAAGAAAGCAAATGGAAAGTAGAACTGAGGTCAGAAAGAGTAAACACTAGAAACTAGTTAAGCATGAAAAGAGGTTGGGCATGAGAACAGGGTCCATATATGGTGTAGTCTGTAGTGTAAAGCATGCATATGGTTCACATATATGGTGTAATCTCTAGTGTAAAGCATGCATATAGTTCACAGTTTTACTGGGAGGAAAGAAGTGGTCCGACGGACAGAGAGATCACATTGAAAAGTTTGCTGAGCAGGTAGAGTCAAACGGGCCAGCCCAGAGGGGAGGTGGAAGTAAGGGGGCCACTAAGTGGGTAGGAAACAGATAAATATCCTTATATGGAATGATGGATGTTCAGGCATCATAAAGAGAATGATGGTGAAAGGTAAACTGAAAAGTACAGTAATAATATTCGTTTTCTGTAGGATACTAAGTTGAAAAGCAGAGAAAGTAGAATAAGTTATTCACAGCAGACTCTCCAAAGTGGGAGAATGACCACAAAATGTGAGGAGTTACCATATTGTTCAGAAAAGGTCAAGAAGTGGTTATGATGAAACAAGTGATATGTCAGAATGGAAGGCACGAGATATGTCACGGTATAATACTGGGCTCCAGAACTGCTATAGTAAATTTCTACAAGCTGAACAGGCATAATATACTAAAAAAATGAAGGAAACCCAGCATAAAAAGATGATGTGTGTATGTGTGTGCGTCTGTGTGGGGGGTTGCATGTGTGACAGTAGAGGCATATCAGAAGAAAAGGAATTCACATTCACAGGGAATTGTCTTATGCAAGCAAGCTGACTTGATAGCTTGGTGGGCTGAAAAAATGGCACAGAATATAAAAGGTATAGAGATTCACCACCATTCCCCCGGCGCCACGCACAGATGAACCACTGACTGTGAAACACATGACTAGTGTTTGATTAGTGGCATGGGCATTGGAGGGAATGGGAGGGGGAAAATGAAAAGAAGTGGCCATTGCTGGCTCAGCCATCCTAAGAAGGGGGCTGATTTTATCTTGCCACTTGGGTGACAGCTAGAAGTAGCACTGGTGGTGCAACTGTGGCAGTAAACCTAGTGAGGACACTCTGGCTTAAGAAGTCCTAGTGTGCATATAGCAGCCTGGGGACTAGCATGCAAATGGAGGCCAATTTGCTTCACTGAGAAGAAAGGCAACATCACGGAGTTCAAGGGTATCACCCAGAAAAGCAATTCCAGGGGCAGGCTCTTCCATGGGTGTTAGGCTTGTTCATAGAACACTAGTGATCAAAACTCATTAGTGAGATCAATGGTGTGCAGCTGCTCAGCTTTTTACCATAATGACAAAATGCCATTATACCATGGGTTTCCCCTTTCTCTGTCAGCTGGAAGATTTGGTGTGAGGTTCTAGCACAGAGATGAGTAGGGGGAGGTTAAGCAGGTATAGTCAGAGCTGTGTGCGGGGACCTAGAACTAGATGTGATGCTAAACAACAGCCCCTCTGAAATGTCAAGGATAGCAAGAAGTTAAACAAAACCTTACCCTCTGTTACTAAGAGTCTTCGTCCTGGTGAGAGAAGAGCTAGAAATAAAAGTCAGGAAGGAGTGATTAGAACTGAATGAGAAAAAAGGAATATAGTAAAAAAGCCTGCTTTATGCAGATGACTTTGTCTAGCTATCAGTATGTAGTTTATTTTAGAGTAATGCCAGTTTTTGAAAGGTCTGAGTTTAAAGTGTAATAAAAAGTTAACGGTACTTCTCAGGACAGGAAAGGAAGAGTGAAAGAGGGCAATGCACCCAAAATACCTGTGCTTGCAAATGGGAATACAAAGACACAATTAAGAAGAACTTAGGTTGAAAAGGAAGGCACTAGAAATGTTCAACAGGGAAGGGCATACTACATACACAGCACTGGAAAAACAAAGCATTGCAAGTCATGATTTTTCTTATTAATTCAGAGGACCTGAAATATATCCTAGTGGACCTGGAAGATGGATTATTAAGAGAGTTGCAAAAAAAAAGGATAGAAACTAGGGTGGAAGCTTAGAAAGACTGGAAAACAGCAAAAGAAAAACTGAAATTATCTAATGGGGAAGGATGTCAACTGCCATTGTGTCTTACAAATGCCTAGACATATATTACTATACAATGGCTTAAAAAGGAAGTCGGAAGAAAGATAGTAATCATTAAGATGGACAGAATGGTATGACTCCTAAAAAAAGAAAACAAAAGTGGTGTGCAGATGGGAAAAATGAATTGTGGACAAGAAGAAGGAAAAGTGCTATGGAGGTGGAATAGGACAAAAACATAAGTATATATGTGTGGATGTGGAGACACTGCACAATAAAGATAAAGACATATGAACACACTGAGAGTGAGGCAAACAGATTTTAAATGCAGATAAGATGAAGCTATAATTTGGGCTCCCAAGAGAAGACTGGTAGATCCTTCAGGTTCTGAGAGAGACATGAATATAGAGGAAGGGAAGAAAGTTTTCAGCAGAGAAAGAAAGAAAGCACAGAAACCCACTACAAAAGAAGTGGAAGAATTATAAACAGCAGAGCTGCAGTATAATAAACAAAGATGTCAGAGAAAAGCAGGAATAAATCGCAAAATGACACAAAATATATAACAAAAGGATGGGAGATAAAAGAAGGCAGGAAAGCACCTCCTCGGATATAGAAGAAAATATGAAAATTGGTGAAAAAGGGCAAAAGGGCTATACAGAGTATGGAACTAACAATTAAGGATTCCTCACAAGTGGCTCCTGAGCCCCATGCAAATGAAAAACAAGAAAAGGGAGGCAGACAGTACATGGCTTGCAGTGTGAGAAATCAGAAGCAGGAATGTTGCACATCTATTCAGATTGCAAGAGGTCAAAACAGAAAAGCAGACGGGATCTGGGAGGAGATTTTAATAAGGTGCATGGAACCTTCGCATTTGGGGCATGGGAAGAGGCTGGCACATGGTGGATAGAAGGAAGGAGAACAGGAAAAAAGAGGGTTGGATACAGAAATTGAATGCAAAAATACTAAGAAATGGAAAAAAAGACTCAGGATTTTCATAAAAGGCCATCAATACAGATTCATAATTAATACCAGATGAACCATGAGAACAACAAAATTAGGAGGAGGACTGGAAATGCTAGGGGGGGACTGATAAGAGCAATTAGCAAATTATGAGATAAATATTTGAGAAAGAGCTGGAATGAAGCCAGAGCAGGGAGGTGTGAGGATCAGAACTGCAGGGATGGCAAAAAGTCGTAGGTAAAGCAATTATATTAAAACAACTGACCACTGGTAAGGCATTGGGTGCACTGTTTTCACTCTGTAGATATGTCTGTGATGTGTGCTTTATGTTAATAAAGATCTGATTACAAAAAAAGGAAAAAGTATTTATTAGAACTATTGCAGCAATGGTCTTACGACCCCCTTTTTGATAGGCTTATGAAGTCTCACCTGATGATAAACGTATCAGATCTGACTAATAAAAGATCAAAAAGGTTTGATCTTCTGCTGGCTTGCTCGTGTTTTTATTTTTGTTGTTGTTATTCTGAAGTTTTCTTGAGACTAGTGGCAACATTGTGATTAATTTTTCCTTTTAGTATTTTAAAAACTCTATTTACCACAACTTTTTTTCTTTTTGTTGAATTTGAGCTATTCCATAGATGTTTAAGATTGGCTCTTTTTTTCCATTTCAACTGTTACTATCTGTTTGTTCAGACTTTCTAAGATAAAGACCGGCCACTGGTGAATGCACACAATCTGAAACAATATGCAGGTAGTCGTGCTTCTGATTTCACTAAGGGGAAGAAGAATCTACATTTGCATATTGCTGTGTGTCACTAGTGGCAAGTCTTATACTTGCATAGCTCACTCCTAGGGCGGTGTTAATCTGTAACCAAACTGACTTGACTAACTACTGCAGAACACATACATGCATACTATCTCCCACCCACGCTCAAGTGGAAACTGCTTAGTGTTAAGAGAAGCAAAGTGACAATCAAGATATGAAAGAAATTCCCTTCCCATTTTCAAATAACACTTGCCTTTAGTTCTTTTACTTATTTTATTCTTTTTTTAAATGCATAACTAGAAGGGAAGAGATTGTAAAGTCCCATTTTGAATGAATGCACACCACATAACTACAGCACACCCATTGTTGTTGTCAAATACTTGCATTAAATGTACAAAATAAATTAGAAATCACATCTTGGAAATTATACTCATCCTTCTTGTTAAGCTGCAGATGAGCTACAGGTCGTGTCCAACTGAAATATTGCACATTAAAGCATCTTTCTGCTTAAAAATGATATTGTTTATGTTTATGCAATAACACTTATTCAAATAAAGGATAAATGCAATAATCATCACCATCTATGCTGCTCTTCTTCGATGTAAACACATTTTAGAAGGTTTAGCAGACTATAGAATATACTGTCTAAAGACAGCGTTGAAGCTACTGCATAACTTTGTGCATATAAAATGTAGGTTAGATTGTTGAAAACCACATAACTGAATTCAAATTAATTGGGGGCACATAAATGAAACTTAATGATATTGAAAATAAATTTGTCATAAAACATTCATTCATTCATTCATTTTTAGAGCATTTTTGTCCAATTTAGGACTGAGGTGTTCTAAAATATGCAATTCTGAAAATTGCAACATGACTTCCATGCAGGCAAGACTGGGCATGCACCTAACTGAACTTTAAACCTAGCTCTGAACACTAGCTGTAACCTTAGCCTACACCTTTGCCCGGTTCTAACCAAAAGTCACTGACCACAAAAGTACCTCATGAAAAGGATACTAGGCTGTAAACACAAGTCCTACATGGACAGACTCAAAAAATTCCACCTATTTTCTGTCTCATATCACCTACTAAGAGGCAATCTCTACTTGACTCACAAGGCCATGTCTGATCCAGCACTATTAGAAATGCTACATCTAAAGAAATCCCAATCCCTCTGCACCACATTCTCCAGAGACCTCAACCTCATTACCACAATCAACAGAACATGCTGGAGGGACAGGTTCATAACCCAGAGACTGCCTATGCTCTGGAATAGACTTCCCATACTAGTCAAGCAGAGCATCTCGTTAGCCCTCTTCAAGAGAAATCTTGAGTGGATGGGAAATAGAAAGTTCACCCCGGGGATCACTCCAGTGGCTCTACTTGATAGAGGCACTGGGAACTAATGACAGGTGGCACAATGCCAGGGCACTTCTATGGGCTGAGCTTGTAAAGGCCCCAGGGCCATTAGCCTTGAACCTCTGAACTCTTGCATATATTAGAGACATGCAGTCAGTTACTCCCCCTTAATTTAGAGACATAAAGAATTGGCTTTCAGCAACATTGCTCTGAATGTCCTGCTTCCACCATAAATCACATAAAAGTGAAACAACAGCAGTATTTCTACTCGTTATGACATTCTTATGCATTCCTCTCAACTTCTAAGCTCAAGAAATCTGGAAAAAGCCAAACATAATGGGAGGACAAAGGTCCAAAATCAGGGACACATTCTAAATACTTCTCTTATGGACTTAGAAGGTTGCTAGAATAACAGGTTTTGCATTAATACAGTAAATTCTCGGTTAACTTGCACCCATGGGGATTGGTAGATGTATATACAGGTAAATACCTGTACTTTCTGATTGCTTGAGAGTTACTATTAAAAATAGGCCTGACTAATACTGTCCCCTATACTATTTGTTTGGTTTGACTTGCTCTCATGGTAGGGAGAGGGGGGATTTATTTGTATCTTCCTTTTTAAAACTCTAAAAATGTCAGGTATGTTTCTGCGGGGGGAAAACCAAAAGTGCAACACATGAAAATTGTACTGTATTTCTTTTTTGCCGGTTGCTTGAGAGTGTCGGCTGCTTAAGTTGTGGGTTAACTGAGAGTTTACTGTATGCATTTTCTGATGGAAATGAAATCTGAAACTCAAATATATGTCATTTAGTAACTTCAAGTCCTCAATGACTTGTCAGTAAATCAGAAATATTAACAGGAACAAACCGAAAATATGAGACAAAAAATGTGGACAGTTGAGATGAAGTATGTTCTTATGCCATTTGCCATCATATTATATGATCACAATACTTGCATTCAGCTCACAGTTTCACATAAATAAAACAGAATGAACTAGCTTCTGTGAATCTAGACCAGAATGAAATAAAAGTGTTTGTAATGGAGGAAGTCATTATATATGGCTTTAGTCACTTTCATTCACATCTGAATTTGTTAATGGATAGTTTCCTCACTAATCTGTCACAAAGTCCTTCATTATGTTTTCAGGTATAAAGATTTTTCTGCTTTTTGGAATGCCTGAATGCTGCACTGCACTGTATGTAGACCTATTGTATGCATCATGAATAATGTATTGTTGCCTCAAGCTCTTTTATTGCCAGCTTACAAACACAATCCAACATCAGGAAGGCTAACTTACACCTGATAGTCTTTCACTGTTGCTAACCACACCTTGTTAACAGGAAAGCACAATACAAAAACAGATCAAATGATAAAATGGCACATACCGTACTTGACATAAATTAGTAGCCACAGTTACTCAATCTGATTTTTATTTCTTAAAAGCTTAACCATTTAGCGTTAAATGAAAATAAACGAAAATGGAAAGCAAACAATGGTGCCAAGCAGACAAGAGAGCAAAGAAAGTCTTATCTCAATATGGAGGCAAAAATTCATTATCCAGTGCTAGAACAAAACCTCTTTCTGAGAATAGTGCTGACAACGGTGGAATTGTATCTGAAGTAAGAGCTAAGACGGAAAGTATTAACTCACATCAGGAATCTGGACACAGGTGTAAAACTGTAACCAAGCAACTGGTTCCAAAAGGTAATGTCATTTATTTTAATGCTTCATGCAAAGTGCTTTACACACAGCAAAAGCACTGTTAATATGTCCATTTCTAGTGTTGCTTATCAGCAGTTTAAAAGAGTGTGGTCATGCGTGCTTACACACACACACACACATGCACACACAAAATCACACACATGCACACAGACACACACGCACCACACACACCCCTCCAGTTTAAATAACCTTTGAAACATGGAAAATTTTGTTTTACTTCATCACACTTTCTGACAGGTTTATCAGACTGAATCACTTCTGGCATTCCTTTTAGTCTTGCCAAAGCATTCAGCGCTTGCTTATTAACTCTTTCAAGATCAGTGTTTTATTCAGATGTTACAATCTGAGTTGCTAAACTGGTTCTCTTTTTGTTTTATAAGTGAGAACAACACAACTCTAGATGTTTAGTTCAGCTGGTCATGTGCTCTTAGATCTATCATCTCATTCTCCTTTTTGCATTTTCTGTGTAAACTCTTAGCTTAGTTTTATTATTGGGCCCATATTTATTCAAATGATAGTGTGCTGATCTAATTAGGCATATCCACTCTTGAGTCACTGCCTAGATTTCAGTTGAGTTTGAACAATATTTGGCTATGATTGCAATTATTTTTTTCACAGATGCACATACTTATGAACTGTCCAGATTTTCATAGAATGTCCATATTTTTGTCTTTTATTTTTGGTCTGCTCCTCATAAAATCTTTGGTTTTCTGGCAAATCACTGAGGATCGAAGTCACTAAATAATGACATACATTTGTGTTTCAGACTTCATATCCCTCAGACAATGCATGCTAAGACAAGTCATGGTATTTTAACGACTTGTTTAAGTTGATAAGAGCGATATTTAAAATTTGTCACTATTTTTGGCCTCTGTCCCACCATTACTTTAGGTTTGCAAAGATTTCTTGTGCTTAGAGGTATGCAGATGCAAATGAGATAAACTCTTGGGTTTGGAAGGAGGCTACACCCAGCCCCTACAATGTTTAGAGCTAACACAAATGAGGTTATACATTCTATGCATGGCACTCAATTTTCTACCATTACTCCGGGACAGAGGAGTCCCATGAACTTGAATCAGGCTGAAACAAGCTCACCAGCACGTAGGAGTCCTGGTGGGTGGGGGAATTACATGAATTCTACCAATCCGGTGGAATTGCAACAGAGTTTTTGTATCGTGGATTGAATAAACAATGAGTAGGAATTCCAATTCACACAAACAAATAACCGGGTCTTTCATGGCACCCTGGATCAACAGCTTAAATCCCTTGAGGCAGAAGTCCTAAAACTACGCAAATTGCAAGTAGAAAACAATTATTTAAGGGAATGTTTGAGGAGGGAACAAGTCAAACCAGGGGACATATGGGAACTTTCCCAATCAAGGGACTGTATTTTGGGGGGGGGGGTCAGGAAGGGGGAGGGGAGAGGAACTAGGTGGCATTGACTTACAATACTGCTGTGAATGTTATTAATAATTATGCTGAATCTTGTCATATTGTTTACAATTAACATTCTGATTTTAAAATTTACAACTTGAGTGGGCACACTGTCACTACTGAATGGGCCAATTTATATCAAAAAGGGCTCAACTTTGTACCAACACATAAAGCCAATATTGAGAAGGTGCTACTAGATCTCAGGCTGTATATTAGAAAGCTTAATTTTTGTTTATTATTTAAAGGAGAGAAGCAGAGTAAACCTATAATTGGATGTAAAAAAAACAGTATGTTCACCCCCCCCCACACCCGGTTCTTCACATTTTTGAAATTATGTGTATGAATGATATTAGAGAACAGTTGGCTAAAAAATTGACATTGTTTCCAACTTGACTGAGAGTGAATCCACTCTATTGAACAGTATCACTATCAACAAGGCCATTAGGGTTTTGAAACCAGATAAGGGGGTGGACCTGTTGTTATGGATCAACAGCTGTATGTGGATAAGATGTTGGTATTCTTGTATAGTGAAGGCTATGAGGAAATCTCCATTAATGAGCTTAATATAGCTTATAGGCATATTGATATTGCATTGAACGACTTGCTACTCAATTATCAGATTACAGTAGTGCGTTACGTTATCTTTTGCAGACAAATCCACAGATACCAGCTATCTTTGGTATACCTAAGATCCACAAGAGTATTAGTAACAATCCTCTCAGACCCAGTGTGGATGATAAGGGATCCAAGATCCTGACCATGGCTAAATTTGTGGATTTTCATTTCTCCAAAAATTTCAACACCTTATTAAGGATTCTTGGGATTGTTTATGGAAAATTAGGAAGGAACTTTATTGTGATAACCTGATTTTAGCCACCATTGATGTCAAAGACTTGTTTAATGTGATACGACATGATTATGGAATAGAGATGTTCTATGACTTTCTATGTAGTCAGACAACTTAAGACATTTCAGAATTTTGATGTTCAGGACACTTATGGAGTTAATATAGGTTCATAGGTAGATACTAGGCTATTAGCCATAGGGCCTATATAAGCCTAGCCAAAAGGGTACCCTGTCTTTCATCACCAAAGAAAATTATTTTCCTGTGCCCCTGTCGAGCAGAGCCACAGAAGTGATCCCTGGGGTGAATTTCCTATTTCCCATCCAATCATCAAGATTTTTCTTGAAGAGTGCTAATGAGGAGCTCTGTTTGACATAGATAGGTAGTCTGTTCCAGAGTATGGGAAGTCTCTGGGACAGGAATCTATCCCTCCAGCATGTTCTGTTTATTGTGGTGACAAGGTTTAGGTCTCTAGAGCGTGTAGCTCACAGGGATTGTGATTTCTTTAAGTCGAGCAAGTCCAACAGCTCTGGGTTTGACATAGCTTTGTATGCTAAACAGAGATCACCTCTGAGCAGGCAATATGCAATGGTAAAGCTGGAGTTTTTGAGACGGTCTGTGTACTGCATCTGTTTGAGGCCAGTAATCCTCTTTGTGAGGTATTTCTGTGGCCTTTCCAGTTGTTGTAGATGTCTTGTGAGGTACATACCAAAAGGGTCATTGTTCTCTATAATGAGTCTAATGAGTGATGAGTAGAGGGGAACAATGACCTCTTTTTTTCTGGATGAGAAACCTTTTGTGATGAGGTGAGCCACGTAGAAGGATTTCCTGACCACTGTGGTGATGTGATTATCACAGGAGAGATTAATATCCACCTGTGTCCCAAGGTCTCTTATCACACTTTCAGCGTTAAGTAGACTACCACTTATGTGGTAGTTCATGGATACACAGTTTTTACCAAAGGAGATGACAATACACTTTTTGGCATTGACACCAGGCATCTGTCTCAGTGAGGCCCTTTTATAGTATGTCTACATCATTAGGAGTTTCAGTTATGGCTCCTAGTTTGCAGTCATCTGCAGACTTTGTTAGCCAAAGACCTTCTGTGTTAGCCTGTACTTCAGAGAAGTAGATACCAAACAGAAGAGGACCCAGGACTGAACCCTGGATAATGATTACATTATTTTTGACAACCAACTGTTTAGGCAAAAAACAGGGGTTGCTATAGGGGCCACTTGTGCCCCCATTTTCGCAAATATAGTTCTGACTCAATGGAAATTGACCACAAATTTTCCCTCTGAACTGTTTAGATTCTGTAAATTTTACATATGATACCTAGATGACATAATGTTTTGGAAGGTTGTAAAGAACAGTTGGATAACTTTTTTCAGTTCCTTAACTCAAGTACCTCAAATCTCCATTTTACTATGGAGATGGATCATGATGTTACCATTTTTTGGACATTTCCATCACTAAAGACAACACTCTCCAGGGTTTTACATCTACACTATATAGGAAACTGACTTATTCTAGCTGTCTTTTACATTTTGAGAGTGGGCTTTTCTCCCCGGGCCTCTACTGAAAATGGACATGTATCCAGCCAGACTAGCCCGGTCAACAAATGCAAAATAAAAATAAATAAAACACAAGAAAGTCTACTGTTTTGTTCACTTACTGACATTGCATTAGGCTGGCCAAGTAACTTTTTTCATCCTTAACATTGCTATCCTATGCAATTACCTATACTAAGGAACACTCTTTGTTCTTTCTTCTGCCCCTGTAATTGTTGATAGTGTTGTTCAGCAGTTTTGTTCTACCCATTTTGGTCACTGTTGGTCTTCCTTAGCTCAGCGTATTACATTTTAATTTCTTTAGTTTATTCCTGTGAATTGTTTTCCATCAGTGTCCTTCTAGCCAGTCTTTGTTGCAAACATTCCTCCACCAGTTCCATTTGTGCCTCTGTACTGCTGTCAAGGAGTTAGTCTTAGCCATTCTTAGACATTAGCAGATACTCTTCCACTATTTCCAAGTGTGATTCTGCTGATTTGCAGATGTCTCCAGCTGTTCCCAGCTATAATTTTGCAAACTTACCTCAACAGATTCTAGTTCTGATTTTTAGTCATGTTGTTCAACTGGGAATGTGTGTTTTTGGTGAATGCCGTTTGTCCTTTATGTGCAGGTGGTCTCCCCAATCCTGTGAGCCAGCTGCCTATCCAACAAGTTATAAGGGAGGTTATGCCTAATTCTGTTAGTTGTTTACAATGCCCAAGTGTAGCATTGTATTAAATGCCTTCACATATTTGCCTTGCCAACATGTCCTATTCATGTCACAAGCAAAATTTTAATCCTTGGGTTTAGCAGTTGTGATGCTTTTTTTTTTCCAGATGCGCAAAAGATCCAGCAGAGCTGGATCCAAGAATGCTTTGTATGCCAGATATAGATCTCTTATCAGTAACCTGTAGGAGACCAAGTATAGAGAGGACTTTAAGGTGATTTGTATAGGTCAATATGTTTATATCCTGGATTTTCATAGGTAGAAACCTCTGTGGAAATTGCAAGTGTTGCATATGTCTTTTCAGGTACATGCTGAAGGGGGCATTATACTTAATGATGGTCTGATAAGGTCCAATAACATGGCACTATGGCTTCCTTGAACCTGAATACTATGCTCTTACTTAGAAGTTGGGCAACACAGAATGATTTTCTTACAACCTTTACTATGTGTTGATCAAAGGCCATATTATTATCTACATATGTTCCCAGATCCCTGACTACTTGGTCAACTCTTAGGTGCATCTTATCAACGGAGTAATTAGCCTGGGTGGCCATTTTCTCAAAAGGTACTATAAAGCATTCCATGGCTATGGGTTTTAGTCTGTGACTTTGACACCAGTCATTTGTCTGCATTAGACCCTCTTGTGAGATATTTATTCACATGGGAAAATCTATGAGAGCTGCCAATTTGCATCATCTGCAAACTTGGTCAGCCAAAGGCCCTTGATATTAGCCTTTACCTCTGAGACATTGATGTTAAATATGAGTGGCCCAAGCACAGAGCTCTGAGGTACCCCACTGGTGACTGGTCTCTTAGTGGAGGTGGTCTCATTAGTCCTGACTTCCTGGGTCCTGTCTGTGAGCCAACTGATAATCCAGTGAGTTATGTAGGGGTTTATGTCCAGTCCAGTGTGTCTATCAACTATACCTGAGAGTGGTATTGTATTGAATACCTTAGCCAAGTCCAGCTAGGCAGTATGCACTGTTCCCTCTCATCCATTTCCTTGGTGGCCTTCTCAAAGAAGTCCACCAGGTTTACTAGATATGACCTTCCCTTGACAAAGTCATACTGGGTTGGGTCCAAATCTAAAGGTTTCCTATGTCTTTGTTGATCATTTTTATAATTCATTCCATGGATTTGCATATTAGACTAGTCAAACTAATGGTCTGTAGTTTCTGAAGTCAGGTGATAGTCTACCCTTGTGAAAATGAATAACTGTTGCAGTCCTCCATTCATGTGGTATGTAGCCTGTTTTGAGGCTGTAGTAAAAAAGTGACTCAAGTGGCTACAGTTTAATGCTTCCCCCAAAGGAAGGCAAACTTGAGTACAACACCCCCATATACTGCACTGCAGTATCATTAATCTATTTACCTGGTGTAGGAATAGAACCCAAAGCCTTCTACATCAAAGGTGGGTGTGATACCTGTTGTACCACTGACACATCCCCTGTCCATGATAATTCTTCCCATGGCTTTACATATGAGACTAGTCAGATTACTAGGTATGTAATTCCCAGATCTGTTAATGGTCAGCTTTTGTGCAGAGGGATGACAGTTACAGTCCTTCATTTGTGTGGCACAAAGCCTGTATGAAGGCTATGGTTGAATCATGACTCCAGTGGCCCTGATAGGTCATATTTCAGACTATTTATGAGGCATTATGCGATATTATCATCTCCCATCAAAAACTGTACTCTTGGCCTTAGAAATTGTATCTAAGACCTACTCCCTACTGATATTTGAAGGGGTTATGTTATACACTATTTCCTGGGCATGCAGCTGGTGGTGAGAGGGGAGTAAAGTTCCTAGGTTCATAGGTCCATACTAGACTAACAGTCACTAGGGCCCTTGTTAACCTAGCCATACATCCCAAATGTGACCCACAAATTTGATTTATATAAGGGGTGATTTAGCAATTGCCTCTGTCCATCAGACACATAGGTTCCAGATCAGGTGTATATTTCTGATTACTTATCATTAATCAAGGAGCCTCGATTCTCACCACTGGCACCAGTGGGGGCATTCACTGGGAAGATAATAGGTACAAACACAGTATTTCCAAATGCAGCTCTTTGCATCAAGTGCAATTTCCATTATGTGGAGGGGAAACAGAAAAAATATGTAACATATGTACCAATTTAAAACCTATGAGTTTATAATATAAAAACACATGATGTGCTCAAACTAAGGGTATAGAGGTGTAGTTTCCTGTTTGTATCAATATATAAAAGTGTATATTGTATGTGCAGCAAAAGTTTTAAATTCACTATATGTTTGATGATATAGGACCTTTGTGCATGTGCAAAGGGGCTATATTTTATACTGTCTGAAAATATAACAAAAAAATATCAAATAATTCCTGTATACATTTTACCTACTTTTACAAAGCAGAGCCAATGGAAAATCCATCTATATGTCCATTCTACCCCAAGAAATAAAAAATGGTAAAGGTATTCTACATGTATATGTGTGAGTAACTGTAAGGCATCATCAAGACAGACTCAAGTAAATATATATATATATATATATATATATATATATATATATATATATATATATATATATATATATATATACATAAATAAAACATAATATAGAAAAATCTCACTATAGTCAGAAATCCATAACTAAGTAGTAACAGTAACTAAGGAATATATATGTTATTAGTCTCACTCAGTGTTGTCAATGTTAGATTCACAAATAAATTAGAAATAAATCTAAATATTCCTAATGTAAGTGAATACTTTTAAAATTCTAGAGTGAGAATGACAAATGAAATCTGGATCAAAAAATAAAAAAAAAAAATAATACAAAATATAAAAATAATAAATGTATAAAATATAATAAAATAAACAAAAAATAAATACAATAAGCAATGTGTAAGCTTTCTCCTAGATTTAATAAAATCTGTGTAGGCATAGTGTAGAGCCTACATGGACTGTTACCATGTCCATGTACATGGTTCCTCCTCAGCAGTATCAATGCATATTATTCATGGCAAGTTGCCAAGGTAGAACCGTGAGACACGGTATTTGAATCAGTCTAGGGAGTGTGGTGCTAACTGTGTCTGCAGATGAGTAACATGCTTCCTGCACTGTCCAAATGGAGTATGGCAATGTAATTTAATTTTTTTTTTTTTTTAAAGCAGGACTGTGTGGCATGGTGCAGAGTGCAGAAGTGCTAAGATGTGCTGAGACACCAGACAACTAAAACTACAAACCGGATGTATTTGATTAGTTATTTAAAAGTCAAGTTTAAGCATAGCTGAGCATGTTTCCACATCACAGCATGGTGCTCAGCAGTGCTTAAACGTAGCTCAGAGGTATATGTAAATGTATAGCAGCATTCCATATATCCATATAGCCAAATGGGTAGAGCTATGGCCTTATCTGCAGTAGGTGCAGGGTTTGAATACTTGGAAGGGATAGTAAGCATTTATTTTCCATTACTACTAATTATTTTTAAATCCTGATCTTCTGCGCTCAACTAAACTCTGCTAAGACGTGCTAAGCCTTGCTAAGCACTGCTTAAATATGATACATTTTAGCACTGCCTGGTAGTGCTTGGCACCGCTCAGTTGTACTTAGCTGGTTTGCACACTGCTAAGCACCGCTAAGCATTGCCAGTTTAAGGACTGCTCAGTTGAGCTGCACTGATTTGCGTGGTGCTAAGCAACGGACCACATTTTTAAATATTGCCCAATGACATGTAAGGGTGGGAAAACAGGCTATATTAAGCTCACTAGGTGGAAACACAGCATATTCTGTTGGAGTTTGAACCGTGCAGTAACTATGGCTGGAGTTGGAGAGGGTGGGCACTTCTGAAAGACCATGATGACCGGCTGCTGCAGGGTGAGTTCCAGGGCTCAGAGTGCAAGGCAGAGGCCTGGGACCAGCTGGCATGTCAGCTCACCAGTGAGGCAGGTATCCCCCTCACATGTGAGCAGGTCAATCAGCACTATGATGACCTGAAGCGTCGGAAGGGGATATCTTGGCCACCTGACACCAAGATGCTCAGGCAAGGGATGTCCCACAAGTTTGTAAGTACTGTTACCATTGTATCACCAATACCTAATTTGAATGTCTGATAGACAGGTATGCATAATGGTCTGCTTCTTTCCCTAGAGCTGCAGAGGAGACAGCTCGCAATGTTGAGGAGCATGCAGGGTGCTTGACCAGGTTGTGCCATGAGTGTGGTGAGTACAGATAGATTTTGCAATCTATAGTCATGTAAGCCAGAAAGAGCAAAGCATTAACTGTCATTAGGTATATACAGTAAAGATTGTATTGCTATGAATGTGGATGTTGACCTGTACTGCAATAAGTGACTACTGCCAACCATAGAACAATAAGCAGGGAAGAGTAAAGCATTAACCTTGATAAAGTAAATGAAATAAATTTCTACTGTGATAACTGTGGAGATATAGCTGTATTGCAACACCTGCATTACAACAACTGGTATACAATAAAACCATGAAACTATATCAGTAACTGCAGGAAGGTACTTGAAATAAAGCTGTGTTATGCAATATGAGTGGAATTAGGGCTGTTTTTGCATGAAATCAATTATGACAACTGTTCTGCAATAAAAACACAAGAAATACCAGTTTCTGCCTCAAGGTATATCTAATAAAGTGTGTTGTGCAATAAGGGTAGATTCAGAACTGTTTACAAGAAATGACTTATGAATACTGTTCTGCAATAACACATGAAGCAATAGCAATAACATCCAAGGTATATTGTGCATATCAGGATTGTCTTGTTTTAACCATTGTATTTCAGCTATATGCATTCCGGCTCTAAGGTACGGTGTTGCAGGCAAGTATAACAGTGTAATAGCTGAAGAGTGAAAATACACTGTCTGTCTGCAAATGCATATAGGTAAGGTAGCCAACCCAATAATCTGATATGGTTTGCAGACTTCACAGATATTTCAATCCACTAACAATAAAGTATGTACACCTGCATTCTATGTCATAATGTATAGGTTACCTAGTATCATTGTCATGCTTGACTTTCATGCCTGTGTGTTCAACTGTCACTGCAGTCTACTATAAAACTGCACTACTATTACCAGATCATATATTGGATCCAGCTGAGCTTGGGCAAATGACAGTCAATAAGTAAAGAGCAGTGACTCACTAGCTCAGTTTGTTAAATGCTCTGTCTGAAGTACATTTTGCCACACACAGACCAGGGATCGAATCCAGTGCTCTGTAGCACTATATATTATAGTATCAGTCACAAAATGATTACAGGTTTTGTCCACAGGAACTACAGTAAAAAGGGTGAGTTAGCCCATAGTCTGGGTAAGTAATTGTGTGCTTAGATGTCACAGACTTTTAAAATCATACCAGCTATGTGACTATACAGCATAATGTAAAGGAAAAAAATATAATACTAATAAAATAAAATAAAATAAATAAAATGTGTAATCATTGATATGGCTGTATGCCTGGAGTGTCTGTTAAAGGTTGCTGCAGTCAAGTAATGCATTCAATGTCAGTGTCATCTGCAGTCACTGCTATTGGGTTCTATTCCCATGCCTGTAAAGCAAGGCATGATAGTAGTATAGTTTTTGTACTGTATGCATACATATCGCTCAAGTGTCACTCTGTTATGGAATGTCATTAGTAGTCTGCAATCCCTCTATCATACATTTACCATCAACATGAGTATCTAACCAGGAATGTATCACTATGTCAGCACACAGTATACCTTGGTAATTATATAGGTCCACCTGATGAGCAAGTTTTCTGTGTAGTTTACTACCTGCAGTTTTTACGGCTTGGCTCATACAGCCCCATGCAGATAGCTTGAGAGGTATGTACAGCAGCTTTAGTCTACTTGTGAACATAAAGAAAGGACATACCTGTAGAGTAGATAGCAGTACTGTTCTCCACAAAATAAACTATGATGGTATTAATGAACTGTTTATGTCTCTCCCTACAACTTATCTTCATTTATTTATTATTGTTATCCATCTGTTGTTACATTAAACTTTATTATGGAGCATGTGTTTTATTATTGTTAGCCTGATTAAGTTATAAACTGAAAGTATAATCTGTAAATATCATAACATGCAACTACGTCACCAAGCTCTATATCCAATCTAACATCTTGCTTTTAATTGTTTCTGTCCATGATTGTGAGTCCCTACTAGGGAACACTACTAAGCCATTGTACATAATCACTTTGTTGTATATTTTCTAATGTTATCTAACTTCTTGTGTACTCTATGTAAGTTTGTCTATTTGGAGTTTTTCTCCCAGGCCTCCGCTAAAAATGGACATGTATCCAGTCAGACTATCCCGGTAAAAAAATGTAAAATAAATAAATAAATAAATAAATAAATATTATAACGGTCTCATATTAACATATCTCGTTGAATTATCTATGTTGTTGGCCTTATGCAGTAACTGTTACTGGCATGCTGTTAATATACTGATTGGTATGTTATTTATTATTGTGTTCCATATAATATGCATTGAAATGTTATTTCCAATGTTCTGGCATGCTGTTATTACTAAAAAATTGTTTTGTTCATAACTAACCTATACACATTGCTATACCTCTATCACCACAGCAAAACAGGGTAGGCCAGTTCTTGCTGATCTGCCTACATTACTTCAGCTGGCTGTGGTACCGGGTACCAGCACATCTGGGACCCAGACCAGTGGTGCCTCATCTGGTGGACCTGCACCACCATCAGGTGGAACCGCCTCAGAGGACAGAGCCAGTCCCCTCCCAGGAGCAGTGGCAGAGGTCTGGCAGTCACCCAAGATCAACTACCGGCCATGGTACACAGGATAGTTCATAGGAGCTATGAACAATGCCTGCGCCGGATTGAGGGCAGACTCGACAACTTGGTGGGCTGCTGGCCCTGGTGCCCAACCTCCAGCAGAGCCACCTTTGGGGCAGTGAAGGAGCAGTGTTGGCTGCCCATTGGTGGTGATATCAGTCATGCTGCTGCCATCTGGAGGCACATGCTTCTCAGATTCCACAACACCCTTCCATCCAAGGTGTTTATCCCCTCATGTGTCACACACCACCCCTGTCTGATGTCTTATATGTCTTGTCTGTCTGCAATTGCATTCTCACCGACCAAGCTTACCTCCCCACACATACCTATATCCCTTCCCCAACATTCTACGCTCTCTCTCCTTATAAAAAAAAAATGAGCACCTGTCCCACAAAAAAAAAATATCACCCCATACATAGCTCTGCATTTCACACACATGTCTACTGGACAAAACTTATTTGGTCTAATTGGCTTGACAATACATTTTTGTTGTCCTCACCCCTCTCTCTGGAGTTTGAGAGTCCAAATTCATACATAAAATCTGTCAAACTGCACAGCTGTTGCTGTACAAAAAATGGAAATCTATGGTCCTTCCCTACACCCAAACTGCACATACCTAGCCGCCTTTCACTGTGTTTTTCCCTCTGCTTGCCCCCATTTCACCACTGTCCTATGACCCCCCTTTTCTTTTCTTTTTAAATTTTTAGTGCAGATTTGCACAGAGCTAAGCAGAGTGCCACAATGTGGCACATCACACAGCACCGAGCAAATCCGCTTAAATGAGCTTTAAAGTGATTAATGATCCTATGTGTTTCTGAAAGTGTCAGACACAACTATAAAATAATCCCCCTGCCATGTTTTGAACCCAGGCCTTGAAAACTAGAGCTTACTGCACTAACCCACTCGGTCACATGGTTCTTATTTAAAGCAGGTGTTTCCAGCAATACATAATGATTGCCACTGGCAGACTGAAATCAAATATAATGTGACAAATGGGAGTGTAGCTTAGACCCTGATGCAGAAATAAACAAATACACAGTCAAATAAATAATAACGGCAGTCCATGAGGCCTGGGATACCAGGTAAATGTTACCTACAACATCTTCAAACACACTTGCTAGGGTGTCAGTGGCACAGTACATATGTTCATATGGGACCCTGCTGCAGAACAACTGCCTTTGAAAGCCATGCACATACTGATTAATGCAGACAATGTATGTCACAGCCTGTATGTCAGCACATATATCTGGCAAATACACATGTTCCAGCACTGACTTAGTAGCTCAGTCTGTTAAATGCCTTACATACAGAGCACTTTGCCACACACAGTCCTGGGTTTAAATCCGGTGTGTTGCACTTTAATTACATTGTTGTGAAGACAGCAAGTAATGACTGACTCATGCATTTTTAATCCCTATAGGTTACTGCTACTGAATTATCAGCTACCCAGTTTTGCAGATCACAGGCCTGCAGGTAGGGACAAACTGCACATATTTGGATAGCCTAACTGTATCTCGCCTACTACTCTGCTGTTGGCACTTTTGATAACAGATGTACCATAAACACATGTCTCAGTTGGACTGTAATGGGTACCCTTACCCTGGGCCTGCTGTAATGACTGGGCTGCCACAGCTGCCACAGTTACATGCACAGCTTGCAGGCCTGCAAAGTATTCAGCAGCTGCAGCCTGGAACATACATGACTGCATGTTAAGGTAGGTGCAACAGACTGACCATACCTCCCAACCCCCTATAACAAGGGATCTGGACACAACCATGCATAAAGGGGAGGGGGGGGGCAAAAGCCCAGAGATAGGCACACACACAATGCAATTTGGTTTTGTGAAAGGTAGATCATGCCTACTCAACTCGGTTGACTTCTTTGAGTCAATCTCTAGAGCTGTGGATGAGGGCAAGGGAGTTCATACAGCCTACCATTCCCCAAACTAGGCATCAACCCCTATATCACTAGGTGGGTTGCAAATTGGCTCACAGATAGAACCCACAGTGTGAAAGTAGGGGACTCCAAGTCAGACTGGTAACCAGTCACGAGTAGTCCCACAAGGATCAGTCTTGGGTCCTCTCCTGTTTGGCATCTACTTCTCAGAAGTCCAGGCCAACATGGAGGGACTCTGGCTGACCAAGTTTGCAAACAACTGCAAGCTGGGAGCCATTATTACATCCCCAAGTGATATAGACATCCTACAGAAAGGCCTCACTGAGACCAATGACTGGTGTTGAAACCATGGCCTTAAGCTTAATGCCAAAACATGCGTTGTAATCCCCTTTGGGAAAAATTCAGTTCCCACTAATTACCACATCAATGGGAGCCCACTGAACACTGAAGGCATTATAAAAGATCTGGGGACACAGGTTGACAGCAACCTCTCCTTTGACCACCACATTGCCACTGTGGTCAGAAAGTCCTTCTATGTGGCACATCTCATTAACAAGGGTTTTGCCTCGAGGAAGAAAGAAGTCATCATCTCTCTCTCTACTCTTCCATCATTAGCATTAGGCCAATCATTGTGTATAATGCCCCATATGGCATGTACCCCACTAGACACATGCAAAAGGCAGAAAGGCCAAAAAAGTACCTCACAAAGAAGATCTTAGGCCTTAAACATGTCCTACATGGACAGACTCAAAAAAACTCCAGCTATTCTCTGTCTAATATTGTCTACTAAGAGGCAATCTCTGCTTGACTTACAAAGCCATGTCTGACCCATCTCTGTTAGAAATGCTACATCTAAAGAAATTCCAGTCCCTCTGTACTACACACTCCAGAGACCTCAACCTCATTACAACAATCAATGGAACATGCTGGAGGGACAGGTTCAAAACCCAGAGACTGCCTATGCTCTGGAATAGACTTCCCATACATGTCAAGCAGAGCACCTCACTAGGCTCTTCAAGAGAAATGTTGATGAGTGAATGGGAAATAGAAAGTTTACCCCGGGGATCACTCCAGTGGGTCTACTTGATAGCGGCACTGGGAACTAACATCAGGCAGCACCATGCCAGGGCATTTCTATGGGCTAGGCTTGTAAAGGCTCCAGGGCCATTAGCCTAGTACACACCTATGAACCTGTGTCTCCTACAAAGATAGTAGTAAATTGATAGAATAGCAGCTATTACATTACCATGCATATTCTGACAGTTATGATGTGTGACACTCACATGTCTCTCTACCCCTGCTCACCTCAACCCACAATGTTTGCCAGTGACCTGTCAGATGACCAAACTATCATGGGACACTAACCAAACATATGAGGCAAAACTGTGGACATATTCCATACATCTCCACAGTGGACAATATTTGTACTTACCTTTTGTAATGCTGTAATCTTCACACCTCTGTAATGTCCATCTCAAAAACTAAGAAAGGGGTCAAGGCCTACATGAAGGCCTTATGTGTTGCACTGTGGTGCCATGTCATTGACTAATGATAGTGCAACTCAGCTGTTTTTGATGCAGTTAGCAAGTCTGAGCCACAGATAGGTGAACAGGCAATTACCTGTTAATGAACATTATCTACAAAAGGCAAGCAACTGCTTATGGGGAACAGGTCTGTATGTGGCTTTACTCACACAGGCAATGTATGTGCAAAGCATTTGCAGAGGAACCCTTCAATAAAAAGAATACAGCACTCTACCGGGTATGTACTACATTTCCCCATAAAAAGAGATGCAGATGGGAGGATGAAGGTATGGGGAATAGTGATTAAAACAGTTGGTTTGTATTAGGTGTATGATAATGACATGTCGGTGATACTCTGCTGTCCAACACCTACAAGCATGCCTCTCAATTGTCCCTACTTTGAATCAAATCTCTGCTCTGTCCCTGTCCATCCCTCCTACAATGGTTGGATGTTATAGTAAAGATAGTGGATTACACCTAAGACATAGTGACACTAAGTAAGAGTGTACACTCCTGTAAAATCACCTTATGGACTGTAACTCACCTCTTCTCAGTCTGTTGATATCACAACACAAATAGTACTAACATTGCAAAAGTGTCTTTGAATGTCCCAGATGTACTCTGGCTAAGTCCCTGTTTCATGGACATCCATCCATGTCTGGTTGAGAGCTATGCCTAACATGCCTATCAACCTCCTATAGTAAGAAATCAGGACAAAGCCATATTTACTGGGGAGACAAAGGCCCAAACTCAGTGACAGAGTATACACACATTGTTCATACAAAGAAAGAATGTGATTAGAATAACAGATATTACTGTAGCATAAGTGTTGTCTGAGGGGTCTAATGGGTGACATTTAGATTCTGTGTCAGTTTTCTAACAGCAACCATCAATCAGTGGACAACGATTTGTCAGACATGCACACGTTTGTACAAGAAGGACCACAGCTATGAGGCCAACATGGTGACATACTCCAAACATCTGCATAGTATGCCGACAGGGAGCATATACAACAGCAGGTTTGCATTGCTGTCTGTCTTTGTAGCACACGGATGTGACTGGACTGTCCACATATAGTTGTTGGAATAGCACACTACTATTTGTCTGACAATGGCCGTGTCACATATTAGTGGGGATCTGCCCATAGAGGACACACCACAGTACACTGGAGTGATGGCTGTAGAGACATACAGCAGAATCTGTCACAGCACACAAGGACATTACCCAGTATTGCTACTATCTTGGTGATAGCCACACATGTAGTGTGTCTCCAAAGTGTGGGTATGACATGTGAAGGAGCAGTGGATAGTGCAGGCCATTATGGGTGTGTAGGGTGTGTACATACTGGACATACATGTATCTGATCCTGTAATGTGTTCCCCTTTTGTTGTCTTCCAGGAACGATGTACTAATGGAGACATCCTCCATTTTCATCTGTAAAAAATGACTCTATACTAGATGCCCTCAGACTCAACCATCGCATCTTGCTGTCAAGGGGTCACCATAGTCATGAACAGTGTGCAGCATTGTGGCTCAACCTTGTGAGGGCTGTTAATGATATTGGCCAACAGGACAGGAGGACCTATGAGCAGGTTTGACACCGGGCCACATACATCATCAATGACACACATCAAAGGGCAGCTGCTGTTGCCAGGGATAATGCTGCCACCAGCAGAGGGTCTGCAACAGAGCAACCACCCTCAGCCACAGAAGTATTTCTGGTGAACCAAGGATCAACCCACAGCTCGCAGCCAACTATCACGCCATACATCATGGAAGTGGGTGACACAGCATCCACATCAGAGGAGTGTCCAGGTAAGCTGACAGTGTTCACCAGAATAATACATTAGCAGTCATTGTGGCAAGCTCTACAGAAAAGTACATGGTGTCAGGTCTATCTGCACCACAGTTGTGCACACATAATCAGAATGTCAGCAATATAGCCAGTATTACATTAGCTACTGTACATGTGGATATAAGCCCATATTACCTTGTAACACTGCAACATTTACATTTAGTGTTGCTGACAATACCTCACCCCCACCTTTCATCAGGTATGTCAGGTGTGGCCAGAGTTCATGGTCCTGTACCTGGTAACTGTGATACTGTTGTTTTGCCAGATCAGATATACCCTATGAATGTTAAGGGCTGCCATTTTGCCTTTTGCACAACTGTTGTGCTTAGCTAGAGTAGAATAGCTATATGTTCGATTTTGGAGCAATTAACTACAGTGTATAGCCTAGGGAATGACAGGTGTGTATTTGTACAAACATTAACATGTTTGCATAGTTATGAGCAACTAAGCAGCCTGCTATACATGAGGCAATTATTCCAAGATGCCCATTCAAACACAAAAGGGAGAAGGTACATACCTGAGACAGTGCTACTACAACTGGCACATCATTCTCAAGATAGGTGTACTGGGTTTTATGTGTAGTTCTGTCACATACACTGTCATAATGCATACCTCACAGATGGCAACATTACCCAGATGTAGGTGACATGCATGCTACACAGGCCCTGGGTTGTCTGCATATGTTGTTGTGAGTGTGTGTGTTGTGCATGCGATCAGGGATGAGAAGATATAGGACATGTAATGCAGTTGTGGCTCTACACCCATATGAGTCTGCATGGAATGCCATACATAATAGTGCAGGTGGTAATGTACTGCTTTTGTCTTGCTTCTCACAGGTGAACAGGGGGTTTGGAGTCTGTCCCCCTTACAACCTAATGTCAGTGTCTCATAGGACTCTGATGATGATGATGGCCAGATGGGGTTGTTGGTGGCTGAATCTGTACCAGAGGTTGACATCCCTCTTCTGCCTCCACTGTCCCCATACAAAGTCAGTATGCCCACTCATACCCAGTCACCAGAGGTCACAGATATTGGACAGTCAGAGGGTGGCAACATACTACAGGACAGTGTGAGAACTATGGCATCAGTGAGTGTAGACACTGGCCATAGCCAGAGAGCTGGTGAAGTCCCATACAGGCAGATTGACTTGTGACATCATAAGTCACTCACTTTATGTTTCAGGCTGTCCTGGAGGCACAGACATGAGCTGAGCACAACACCAGATGGGTCCTTAGGGTTATGGATGCAGCACAGACTGACATCTGTGAATGCCTCCACCGCATTAGTGACAGCATGAAATGTTTCACTGATGTAGTGGACAGACAGTGGACTCAAACTATGTCTGTCTTTGAACCCATGTTGTCTGTGCTGGAACATGTGGTTGGGGTTGAGCATCAGACATGTGGATGTAGGCCAGCAACACCATCAGCTGGGTTTCCATGTGGCTGTGCACACTCCCATTCCCATAGTGGTAGTACCTTCAGCACTACAGAGGGAGGTGTGCTGTCCACTCCACAATGTGGCAGGCCATGGGCACATGGTCCTGCATGATCCCATGGGAGATACAAGCCCAGCAGACAGCAGTCACCCTCAGGTACTAGCACCCCATCTGACCCTGGGCATGGTGCTGCCTATACTACTCATGGAGAAGCCAATTCCCATGTTTGTGACCAGAGACAGTGAACTGTCCACTCTACCATGTACGGTCCACAGCTATTCACCATACACATGTATAGAGCTAGCACTGAGCTTGACTGCATACATACACACACTCCAACATCACTGTCACATGCAGGTCACTTACAGACACACACAGCATCTATCCATGGCCTATGTCACCAGCACCCCTTCCTGACTCACATACATGCTGTCAATAGTGTGGCACATCCTATGCCTCTGGCAGCCCCACACTGCACCCTGTGACTGTGATGATACTTGTGCCACATCTGTGCCATCCATGCCATTGATGCAGAGACGTGCATATATGTGTCTGATGCACAGGGTGACTATATAACTTTACATGTGTTTGCGTAGTGCAGTAGTGTTATGCCATGACAATTGTTGTGGGTCAAGACAGGTACTGTATGCAGGCATGTGTCAGGACTACACATATCTTTGTTGCCTGATGGTACACTGGCAGTAGTGTTACAGAATGACAGGTGTGTCACGGATTTGTATATGTTATGTCCCAGGTGTCTGAGTGGTGCAACTGTGGACACATGGTGGAAATACACAGGATGGCAAGGCAGCATAGCAGAGATATGACGTTGATAAGGTATGCTAGTATATGTGTATGGCTCCCTAGGTGCATATGTGTAAAACATTGTGTCAGGGACAATGGAGACAGTCAGTGTCATCATGCTTTCATAGCCTGTGAAGGGACAATGGGGACAGTCAGTGTCATCATGCGTTTATACCCTGTGACACACTCGACTACCCTTGATACATATCACCTAGGTAGTCTGCACATACAACTGTAGATGGTGGTGGACATCAACTATACTTATGTAGAGGATGGCAATTTAAGGCCAGAGTCTAGTCACAGGGCCATAAAATGCATAGCCAATACACAGGGGTGGGCCACATGGCCATGTCTCTAGTGCTGTCATGGGACATATTTACACAGACACACACACACACACACACACACACACACACACACACACACACACACACGTTGGATGCTGTGAGATTAGAACCCCTACCTATCTAGTATTACACACTGTAGCTCTCAGTATTTATCACATGCACCACAAAGTTTATCTGCTGTTAGATAGTCAGCCAGTGCTGTTAAGGTGGATGACATCAGAAGGCCTTGTAGAAGAGGGAATTTAGAGATCAGCAGCCAGTCACAGGGCCATAAAATGCATACCATTACATGGAGACAGGCCATATAGGCATGTCCATTGTGATATGAGGGGATATATTCACACACACACACACACACACACACACACACACACACACACACACACACACACACACACATGTGCACACACACGCACACACTCACACAGAGTCGGAGAATGTGAAATTAAAACTCCTACATATTTAGTATTACACACTAGAGCTCACAGTACCTATCACATATGCCATGGGTTATGTAACTTGTATATGTAGATGCAGGCACAGTACTTGTGGAGGATGCAAAGTGGCCTTGTGTTAGACAGCATGTGTGGTTGCAGAGTGATACTGCTTGGTACTGTTATTGTATCGAGTGTCCTAGGGGTGGGATACCCGGTAATATCCCTGCTATGTATGTACACTTACCAAGCTGGCCATATGTGGCTGTTTGCAGTTTTATAGGCAGACATGTGGCCAGGGATAATATGGCCTGTCCAAGGACTGTGTTGCACCCATTGTGCATTGCGCCACCTGCGTACATATTTCTCTTGACAGGGTGATAGCCCATAAGCTCGGGGTCTGTGGGTGAGTGGATTATGTACTGTTGTGGCCTTGGTCAGGTGCCATCGGACAGCTGTTGTGATGTGTATGTGCAGATAACCCTGGCATTCAGAGGTAAGTGGGAACATTCATACATCCCTGCCCATATCTATATCAATGGTGCATAACAGAGTTGTCTCTTTAAATGTAGTTGTGTGTGTCAGTAATGTAAGTGTGTTCTGTAGAAGTATGTGGGGTGTCTATGTACCATTGTACTTTATATAGCTATATATACATATTGTTATTTTATATATATATATATATATATATATATATATATATATATATATATATATATGTGTGTGTGTGTGTATGTGTGTGTGGCATACTGATAGAGACACTAATCAAGCATGAGGTGGATAGGGAGAGACAGATATGTATATGTAGCTGTATGTCTGTGCAGACATATTTCCACATATCAGGTCTTTGGGCGGTAGAGGCAACAGACTTGGGCTCAAGTTAGCTAAGTGTAGGGGCATGCCCAGTGTGGTTGTCAGTATTTACAAGGTTCCAGCAACAAACATATAGGAAGACACAGAGACAGCTGATATATCCAGTTCAGAAAACTTTTACTGCAGTACAACAAACACAAGCGCTTTCATCAAACAGGCATCATCAGGTGTATTAGTCATAGTATTTACAATGTGACTCCAGGCCAGAGCTACCTGTACACCAGTCCAGGATTATTGTGTGCTGCAGACCATTGGCTGCTGCATCTGTTACCACAGTACTGCAGTTCCTGATATTGTCCAAAGCATTCCCCCGAATGTTTGTTGACCTTAATTTTTGACTCAAACTTCAGAACTGTAGAGAGCTTCACGGACTGTCCAGACTCTTGCCGCATATTTTTGGCCCATTTCACATAACATTGTTGCTAGTAACAAATCAGTCAAAATTGAAGTAAATTAATACTGACAGACAGTTGAGTTTCAGACTCCATGAACAGCAGGAGAGTCAAACATGTGCAAGTCCTGATATTCTATCCACATTGTATGCTTATAGCAGCAATTATTTAAAACCTGTCCCAAGTTGTAGGCCTTGGTCTGACTTTTATTCACTTTATTTCAACAGATTTACTGCTGTCAGAGGTTAAGAGGTAAGATGTGACTGGGGTACATGGTGAAACACCACACACAGGGTGACAGCCTGCATACTTCTCCCTGTACATGTTTTTGCAGAATGTCCAGCATTTTGCCCCATATCTCTGCTGTGTTCCTCATACATTTGTGGTTTCCCGGTGGTATACTGTACATCCATCTCTGACTTGTTGTACCTACTCACACATTTACATGCTGGCCTTTACATCCTGCAGCTAATCTGACCCACTGCAGCCTGCTTTTAAACTAGCCACCTGCTAGGTTACTTAGGGAGTGTATAACGTCTATCTGTAGGTATGGTCTTTTGTGCCTCCATTCAGTCTGGCTTTGTCCACCTTTCTTGAAGTAACAGATTGAGGGGTTCTGACTGTCTGTAGGACTACCACCATATGTGTACCTCACATGCAAAAGATGTTGGATGCTGCCAGATTCAAACTATCACCACCATCACACATGCTATTGTCCCTGACCCACTCGGCCACACCGGCTGCAAAGCAGAGATGATTCCTTCCTCACACTGTCAAAAAGATAGGAGAATTTTCTGGTCTGCTGGTATATCATTGCAGACTTACTGTTACAGCAGTTGTATGGCAATACTGATGTGTTTGGGGTGGGAGACGACCAGCCTATGCTCTACTGGCATAGACAGTCATGCAACTGTCCTGTGACACCACTGTTTAGCATCGCCTTGGACTACTGTGGAGTTTCCAGCCATATGGTCTACTCTGCTATCTATTCTGGGGCACGTACTAGTGAATACAGTACCGTTTGTCCCAAGTGTCTGTTAGATCTGTACAAGTAGCCCAGTATCCCACTATAAATCTGTGCAAGTAGCCTAGTAGCACACTATATATAGCCCACTACATTCCCTTGCATACATGGGGCAGGTCTATACTTATGCTACCATATTATAGTACCCCTTACAAGTGGTGTACAGGAGAGTGACTTACCTTGCAAATGCAGTAGTTGACAGACCTTTAGTTCGAGGCTGACATTGATGCAGGCATTCCACAGCTAATATATATGGTAAGGTACAGATTGTGTGCTGTGGCTGGCATCCTCCTTTTTTACTGTGTATGTGAGTCAGAGTAAGGTGTCAGTCCTAGGACCCTAGGTTGTCAGCGTCTGTGCTATGCATTGCCTCTTGGCCAAGGCCAGGGCATATTGGGCATGCCTACATCTGACTGCAGGGATAGCCTCAGGGGGTTCCTCCTCCAAGTCCCTCTGTGGGTATGGTTGTGGTGACCTAGGCACTGGTGGGAGGTTGTGTATCCCTTCCCTTTGCTGATCCTACTGCAGCTGTTTCTGCAGGATCATATTGTGTAGCATGGCACATACTATGAAATCTGTGCACATATGGCTGGAGAGTACTGCAAGGTTCCACCAGATATCAAGGCACTGGGACCATGATTTCAACATCTCAAACACATGCTCTATGATGTTCCTGGTTTGTGGGTGTGCCTCATTATTGCAGTCTTCAGTGGGTGTGTGTGCATTTATGATGGGTGTCATCATCCACAGTTCCAGTACATAGCCAGCATCCACAAGTAAATGGCCGTGTGAAATGCCCCCCCAGCAAACATCTGGTACAGCTGTGATGCATGCCAGATATGGGAGTCGTGATAACTACCAGGGCTGCCAGCACACACATTCATGATAATGCTCTGGGCATTGCACATGACCTGGCAGTTGACGAACTGCTACCCCTTGCAGTTGATGTACATTCTACCCTCTTCACCAGGTGATGCCTTGATGTGTACGTGAGTGCAGTCTATGGCACTCATTACTGCAGTGTAGTGTGGTATACAGTAGAAGAGTCTCATACTGCTGGCCCTCTCCTCAGGGGTGTGCGGAAGATAAATGTGCTCACTGGCATGTGGTAGCATGGCATCCAGGAACTGGTGGAATACCTTGGAAGTAGATGCCTGTGAGATTCCCATCATGTCCCCAGCACATCTTTGGAAAGCACCCATAGCTAGTACCCTAAGGGCTACACATACCTTTGTTTCCACTGGGAATGGGCTCCCCTCTGTTGGCTCTGGGTCTGTGTTGAGGGTGGCAGAGCCTACTGAGGTGTTGTAGTATGTCCCTGTTCATCCTGTAGTGCTCTGCATTCTCCAGCTCATGTAGTTCCTGGTAGGTTATCCTGGGCCTGAACACTCTTTTCCTTTTTAGTGTAAGCCTATGGTCAGCATCAGTAGCAGCTGCATTGACCCCAGCATCTTGCACATACATATACAGCAGACCTGCAGCACCCCCTAGCATTCTCTAGGTTAAAGTTCCCAAGTCTGTACTGCAATGGTGCAGAGTATAAGGGAAAATCAGATTGTAGCGTGTATGCATACTTTATAGTGCTCTGCTATAGGTGTACTCTGTGTGATTGGCTAGCTATAATTCATTCCACCTGCCAAGTGCATCATTAAGGGGTTTAATGGCCATAGTTTTAGTGAAACAGGGCTCACCAGTTATTAATATCTCATTGACTTTCTCAGCAACTTTGTTTTTTTTTTTTTGACAACCTTCCTTGCTGAGCACTGTGGTGCACCAGGCAAACCTGCACCACAGAGATAAACAAAGCTCAGCAGTTAGTAAACACACACCCCCATGGCAGGTGATGCTCAGCACAGCTGAGCACCGCACAAACATGCTCAAATGTGCTCAAACCCACTGAAACATGTGCTGCTAAAGTAAACAAAGCTTAGCAGTCACCAGACCCCCCCCCCCACTGAGCAGAGCTGTGCGCCATGCAAACAGGCACCGCTGAGCTCCAACAAGCTTAAATGTTTGTGGATGCACCCCCTTTTAATGTCAGCTACCTCTTCTGTGGACACCAACATGGTTCTGTGCCTACACGGATGGGATCTGCGGACACAGATACCTAGTTGTGCTATTCAGTAATGCCAGCTCATTTGCATACAGATGCCTGCACAGTACCTGGTAACCACATGGATTCCGGCCCTGCTTTGTTAGCAACCATAGCAGGCCTACATTGTACATACTACACACAGGGCCCTCTAATGCATTACTGTTACATACTCACAAATTCTGTTTTTACAATTTTTTTATCTTTTTTTCCATAACAGCAAGTTTGCTCACTACGGCATGCCACACAAACATACCCAGGGTATTAAAAAAATTATTTTGCATTATTTTACATATGGTTTTGGACACACAGTGGTAACTTTTGCACATATCTGTGTCCCCTATACTATTTCTGCCACTGTAACTCCACTTTTACCACTCTTGATGTCATTTTTACTTTCTGTACATGGATTTTTTCTGTGTACATTATGGACAACAACATGGGGTCTGCACAACTACCTGTCTGCTTGCTGGATCACCCTATCTGCCTCATTCACATGCATTTCACCTGCTTATTCAGTGATTTGCATGCCACACACACTTCTGTGTTCGCACACTCGTGCACCCTCCTCAGCTCCCTTTACTGGATTGCACATCTGCTTACTTTCTTGTAAGCACTGTGCCACTATGCCTACATGGAAAATAAGTCCATGTAGGCTTTATTAAATTGCCCCATACTGTGTTTGAAATGTCCTATATAAACCATAACATTGTGTGAGCCCAGTTAATGAGAGATGCAAGGTTGTAATTTTCAAAGTTCCAGCACACTTTTCAAAAAACAATAATAATTCAATCCTGAAAGACTTAATGATATTGATTGCACTTGTGCAACTGGCACAGCTTGGAGAACTGTTGTTTCATATATTAATGACTGGACTGGTGACATAAATAATGTTAGGCAAACAACAAATAGAACATATTTAGGAAATGATGCATCCATTGTCTGTAAAGATCATTCAACCCCTATGAAACAAGATGATGCCCCTGACAACTCTGGAATTCTGGATCCAAGTATTCAGGAATCTGAAGATCCAGATTGTTTAGAAGAATACAAAAAAATAAAGAAAAGACGAAGTTAACAAAGAATAACAAGGAAGAAAAAGAAACTGATTAATGTCTGTAAAGTAAAGAGAATACATAGTAACAAGGACACTGCTTTGTTATGTAACACACAGATTACAGGGAATGATATTCTCTAGAGCTTCCCATTGAAACCAGTGTAGTTAGTAGATGTGGCATAGTCCAGATACAGGTTTGCTGCATCTGGTTCTGTTTGTAGTGGCTGTTTGTTCTGAGCATGTTTTCCAGGCCATCTTGGATTGTTTGGGAAGAGGCCTTTCTCTATTCTAGTGAGAGGACTGTGCTGATTGGAACCTCTGTGGTGAAGGGTGGTTGGTCTAGAGCTTGGAATAAGCATCCTCACTGGTCTTTTTGAATCTTTCTAAAGTTATTTTTTTTTCAAATGTTAGTTTCTAGTATTTAAGCCCTGTATCTGAGGAGGTTTCTGCTTTTTTTTGTAATGAGCTGAACTGAGGTGGGCTACCAGCCACAACCCTGAGATAAGATACTAGATGACTAGAGGCTTCTGAGCTTCCGAAAACATAGGTTGCCTGTTTTTTTTGCTTATTTACTGCACTTTTTATTGTCTGCTGACTACTTTAATACTCTATATACTGTGTACTAATCTGCACTGTTGTACTGCAATTGTCTGCCTTACTGTGCCTGTTAAATTGAATTTTATTGCTGTTTTCACTGTTTACTATGCTCTTTTTGCTATTTCCCTGTTTAAGTGTTTGCTGGTGTTTTTCAGTGTTGCAAAGAAATATGTTCTGCTTGTCCTGGCTTTCCTAAGAAGCACTGTTATAATAAATGATGCACTGTTATAATAACTGATTTGTTAACTGTTTAAAACATTATTCAGAGTCTCCTTGCTGATTTTCTGCTGTTTAAAATGTTTTTTTTTTTTATGTCTCACTGCTATTTTTCTACTGTGTTAAACATTCTCTAGTTGTTCCCACTGAAACTAGGGTAGTTAGTAGCTGTAGCATAGTCTAGATACAAGTTTGCTGCATCTGGGTCTGTTTGTAGTGGTGGTTTGTCCTGAGGATGTTTTCGAGACAGACAGCTTACCATCTAACAGTTCAGGATCCTGCTAGACAATTGTTTTATATGTTGCCCAAAATACATAAAGATCTCATATGACCTCCAGGCAGCTTGATAGTCTCAGGTAGGGGGTCCTTAACAGAATCTTTGTCAGTTTTTCTGACTTATCTTAAACTTTTATTAAGGTTTGTATGGTCTCATATCCAAGATACTACACAGTTTCTCAATATTATACAGGACATACAAGTTAAGGATGGTTGGCTTTTATTTACCCTGGATGTCTCTGCCCTTTATACTAATATTCCTTATTATTCAGGACTTATGGCCCTAGAGTTTCGGTTAAATCAGGCTTCTTTATATAGTCCTAGTTTTAATACATTTTTGCTCCATCTTGCGAAGCATGTATTAACCAAAAATGTTTTTTATTTTAAAGATCAATGTTATTTATAACTCAAGGGCACAGCTATGGGAGCTTCATTTGCTCCCACATATGCTGATCTGTTTATGGGATACATTCAAGAGCAGATAATATATAATATCAGCCATAATTTTTTTTGGAATCTATGGATATCTGGCGTAGATACCTGGATTATTGTTTGTTTGTCTGGATGTCTGATTCAGTATATTTACAGACATTTGTTGATTATCTTGATGAGAGTAAGTGGGGCATTTATTTTACTGCTAATTTTCATTCTACTAGTATTACTTTTTTGGATGTGCAAGTGACTGTACAGGAAGAGGGAACTTTGTATTTTATCTTTAGGAAACACCTACAGTTTAATACACTTCTACATGCAACTAGTTGTCACCCGTGACATATAATACTTAATATTCCCAAATCGCAGTTTCTTAGAGTTCACACATTTTCAGTGGCACACACATTTTCAGAGGATATGTTCTACAGAACAGGAGTTGAAAAAATATGAAGAGGACTTGATTTGAAAGCTTTGTGATAGAGGTTATAGGTGACAGGATGTGATGGAAGCTTTAACAACTACTGCTAATACTGATAGATCATCATTATTAAAGTATAGAGCCAAGGAATCTAAGATACAACCACCCAGATTAGTAACAAACTTTGGGAGCAATACAACATTTTTTGTTTATTTAGTTCAAAAGCTTTAAGATGTTTTGTTGTTGGATTACAGGTTAAGGGATTTATTACCCTCTAAATGCCTTTTTTCATATAGAAAAGGGAAAATTATGGCAGGTTGGTTTAGTCATTACAAAAAATGTCTACCCATCAGGAATCAGTTTTACAACAACTTACTTTGGATGGTCAATTATTGTTGGGATATTTTCCTCGTGGTCATTGTAGCTTTTGTAAATATGTATATAACGGGAAGCGATTTATGTAAAAAAATACATCTTGGGTGTGAGGGGTGTGGGGGCTGAAGCCCCCTACTTAATGTAATGTTTGAAATTGGAAATAAATCGCTGTTCTGACACTTTGACATTGTAAGCTTTCACTTACATAGGGTCGATCAAACACGGTTCGCTTTTTTAAGCATTCGGTGATTTAATATAGACCCGACCAGTTTCACCTGTAAGGCCATGGAATGTATCATTATGGACCTCATAAATAAAGACATAGGTGACCTCCAAACCCTGGATCCTACCCAATTTGACTTTGCCAAGGGCGGATCCTGCTTGTTAAATCTTGTGGATTTTTTCGAAAATATGACCAGGGCCATTGATGAGGGCAAATCTGTGCACACAACATACCTCAACTTGGCAAAGGCTTTTGATGCAATCCCACACTCAGGCATTACTGACAAATTTAGCAAACTGAATGTAAACCCCTTCGTTGTAAGATGAGATGGTAACTGGTTCACAAACCAGATACACATTATTAAAGTGGATGATTCCACATCAACCAGCAGAGCTGTTACAAGTGGGGTAACACAGGGATCAGTGCCAGGCCTGCTACTGTTTGTTATATATTTCTCAGAAGTTCAGGTCAAAACTAAGAGGTTGTGGCTAACCAGGTTTGCAGACAACTGCAAACTGGGTGCAATTATTGAATCCCCAAATGATGTCAGCATACTCCAGAAGGGTCTTATGCAGACCAAAAACTGGTGTCTTAGTCATGGTATCAAACTGAATGTAAAGAAATGCATCATCATTCCCTTTGGCACAAACAATGTCCCTTCTCACTGTCAAATCAACAATAAGTACCCAGAAAGTGGTAAGAGACTTGGGTTCACAAGTTGACCGTGACCTTAACTTCAACAACCATGTGTCTACTGTGGTAAGGAAGACTTTCTATGTAGCACACTTGATCAGTAAAGGCATCACCTTGAGAGCAAAAGAAATTATAACCCTGCTATACTCTACACAATTCTGGCCATAACTGAGAATAATGCTCTGTTCAGCTTGTACTGTACAAAGCACCTGCAGCTATTGGAGAGACCTCAGAGGTTTCTAACAAAGAAGATCAAGGGACTCCAGCGCATGCCATACACAGATGGACTAAAGTCCCTTTCACTTTACTCTGTATTATATAGACTTCTTAGGGAGACTTATGCCTGGCTTACAGAACAATCTCAGACCCAAACCTAATGAACTTGCTGCATATCCATAAATCAAACAGGACTAGGGCCACCCATTCCAGGGACCTAAATATGGCCTGTGACTTGAATAGGACATGCTGGAGGGACAGATTTATCTCCTAACAACTGCTGCATCATTGGAATAGGCAGCCTATTCAAGTGAGACAGAGCACCTCTATGACACTGTTCAAGAGGAACCAGGATGAGTGGATTGGGCACCGTAAATTCTTACACGGAATAGCACCCACAATCCTCCTGGACTTGGGCAGTCATTACTAAATGCAGTCTTGGGTATTAACTAACATTTCTATGGTATGACATTGGGATGAGACAGCTATGCTTGAAATGGTCTCCAGGTTGATAGCCTAGTAATCTCTTATGATCCTATGGTTCTAAATTAATATGGTGAAAACATAATTTTATTTTATTTTTATGATTTTTGTTTTATAAGGATAAAATAAATAGAGAGACAGAGATTTTTAAGAATGTTGAATAGCATGGTATTTTAGGTTAGCTTGGATCCTTTTTATTACTTTATTTTAAGGGAAGGAGTGGGGGTTGTTTTTTTACTACAGCTGGACTGATTTGTATTTACAGTGGAAACGTTACCACTCCCACTTCAACTGCTATTAAGTAATTGTTCTCAAATGTATTAACCATTAAGTGTTATGAATCACTTGTCTGTGCTTACTAATAAAGAAACTGTGAATTCAACAAGTCCTGGATTGGATTTTTTACTTGATTTACTAAGTTTAAAAGATTTGTGGAGTATTTTTGTATGTTTATTCCACTCAGAACACCTGCTGGAAAGTTTCTTACAGTGTTTAGAATATTTCATTTAAGTGTCTTAGCATAAGTTGGTCTTTATTTGGATTGAGTACTATGTGTGGTGGGTATAGCATGTGTGTTTCTGACAACCAGATTGTTATGAGTGTTTGTACATAAAAGTTTTGTCACCAGTGATATTGTGTATATAAATCTCTCACATACTGTATTTTTTTTTTTGAAGATAAAATGGTAGACAATTGTTACATTGTCTCAGTATATATATATCCACTAAACTGGCTGTGGCAAAATCGGGAAAGTACACATCCATGATGTCACGTCCTTTAATGGGGGAGCTAAAAGGGTGTGGTGCAAGAAGGGTTAATAGTGGGCTGAAGAAAGGTGGCTTTTGGAGCTGCAGACCAGACTAGTATAACACTAAATTGAAGGAGCAGTTGTTCTACACTCAGAGTTACTCGTACAGTTTGAGGGTTTACTATTAAAACTTGGAAACTGCACCAGTAGACCAGCATGTGGTCAACTTGCAGTTTCCAAGTTGGCATAATGTCAAACCAAAAATTATTGATTACACTACAGCGAATGGGTAGTGTAGGTCGATAGTTTGGGTCCAACATTGTGTAGGGAGGTTGCAGTTCAGTGACAAACAGGGAATTAGCCCATTTCCTCATTGTAGTGCGATCTCGGAGTTGGTATATTTCATTTGCAGGGGGTGTGGGGGGGGCACAGCCCCCCACATAGGGGTGCAGAGGAGCAAAAACAGTGCAATTAATGTACCATTGGCCGTCGAGTAAAATGGTGCATTAATATGCATAGCATGGGTGACTGACATCACCTTCTGCTATGTCAGCTTTGTCGAACCATGAAGTTTGGGTATGTCATTTCTGACATTCTGCCTTTTAGATGTGTCAGAAATCAACATTTTCCACCAACATTATGCCCATTCGATGGAAGCATTTTCAAGAATATGATAGTAAACACAGTTTCAGAGGTAGTTTTATAGGGAAAAAATTGGTTTCTAGTTGTATGCAGACCTACAGGATACTACTAACCAATACCGGAAAATGAACAACAGTGCACAAAATGCCAAATTTATTCAGGCACTTAAAACACAGGAATCTGGCTTCTAAGCCTTCTGGCCAATAAATCAATTATACTTACACCTTTCTTATGTGTTTGACATCTCGGATAGACCAGGTCTAAACCTACTGCCACTAGATGGAATATCTTAGTCATCTTAATACAAAAACACAAAAAAGATTGCTTGTGAGAGTAATGCTACCACATAACAATTTAAACAAACTATCTGAACAAGATGATTTCAAGTATTAGGGACTTTTAAAATTATTCAAAGTGCAAAACCAACAAATAAAGCAAAAAGAAAGCAGTAGCAGTCTAAAAGCACTAACTGAATTACAAAAGAAAAAAATAAATCTCTTATCTACCAGGGATGGAGCAATAAAAACCCTTTTAGAGTGTGGTGAGAGTGTCAAGAAGATGGCAGCTCTGGGACAATGAGCAGGAGACAATTTGTAGTAAGAGGGGTTTGCTGAAGAGCAATACGGATTTGCTGGGTGGCACTCAGTAATATGATTCTATGGAAAACAATGGGTGGGAAAAGTACTTAAATAGCTTAGACAACAGACAGCAGCTATGAAAGAGGGGAGGAAGGAACTTTGGATGTCAGATTGCCATAGGAGGAAGAAGCTGGAGACACATCCTTTTAAACAACAGGAAAAGGGTGAAAAGAGTGCAGAAAATTTCAAGCTGTAAGAAGCAGACTTGCTAGAGTGGGATCCAATCAAATAAAGCCAGCACTACAGCTCTAGTCCTATGACTCTGAGCTACAGGGCAATGAGTTTAGATAGGTAAGAATTTCAGTATCTTTAACTTAATCTCTCAGTGGGGACTGGGGTGGACACAAATAACAGGATTAAAACAGTAGCAAAGTAAATAAATTTTTTTCTAGTAAACAATAAGCAGAATATAAGAAACTAGCAAATAAAAAAACTAGAATATACAACTGTAAAAGCATGGAAGCACCAATCCTGGAGCAAAATTAAGAGTACTGCCCCTACTATAATCCCACCACAGAATAAGGCACCAGACTATGCAGATGTTTAGTAGTAACACTATTTATGGAAACTATGCAGTGATAAATAACTAAATGAGGATCAAATCTGGCAGTACTTCACAGTTCTGCCACAACTCTGAATGAAACTAGAAAACTAAAGCCCCAACAGGCTTCAAAATATAAATAACTAGCTTTTATGTGATATATGGAAATATTGCCAGCCCAGCTATGTGGAATTTTGTAAATAATTCTATGTCATTTGTGAATATTGATATGATTTATACAGAACCGTATGTTATGCACTGAGCTAAGATGTAACCACAGCATGCCCTGTTTAGAACAGAAATGTGTATAAACTATATACCTGTACAAATGTATGTTTTAATTGTAGAAACTGGAACATACAGAGTTAACTTGCAAAACTTCAAGAAAATGAATTTAAATTAAATTATTTTACGATAGTGCTATAAAAGTTAGTTTCAATGCAGCAAGAACACAGGACGTCTAGAACTAGGGTGCCTTCTGCATTGTTTTGTAAGTGTTTTATGTCTTCTAACAACTGCAAACATCTGAAGTCTATGTATTTTTCATAAGTTGATGTCAAATGCTGCAACTGGGGGTTAGCTTGGGAACTTAAGTCAGGTGACAAAAAGAGATGTCATCCAAGCTAACCCAGCATGAATATTTGATATTAATTTATGAACTCTCTCAGAGAGAGACTGCACACTTTGTATTTTGTCTTCGACCTAGCAAGAACATCCACTCATCATCATTACATCTGCACTTGCCCTTACGGCATAGTAACTCTTTTTAGACTCAGATAGGAATATAGTAATGATTAGCTTAGATGTTTTCTTTATTTATTTGAGACTGTTCTGCAATGTTGTTTTAAAATATTTCTTGTGATTTTGAACTCTCAAGATACTGTGTTGAGTTACTGAGTATTGTCTTGTTCTTTTAATATTTATTATTAAATATATTTAATCCTGTATTTGTGGCTGATATCTGTGAGACATATTTAAGCTCTTAGAGTACTTGTGTATCTATTTGGTGACACTGTATAGGCCACTCCTAATAGCCTTACTTTGTCAGACTACCATTTGGATTAATAGTATCATTGCACATTAGGATTGGACACCCTTTGTAAGGGCCTTATAGTAGCTGATAAGTAGGCGTTTGGGTGGCAGTGATAACTACCTTATAGTCTGGACAGACGGGGTCATAGCTAATAAACCTGTGCCAGCCTGTGTGTGTAAAACAAATCTTTGTGTGTGTGTGTCAGCTACTTGGGCAGGGACAAGAAGCACTGGTTGGACAGAGAGAGTATTGGAGGACTTGACTTAGGACTCAACCCTATAGTTGTGCCAGTGGAGAGTCTTACTGGGGATCTGGAGAGAGAGTGAGAAAAAAGCCCCAGACTGACTGTGATCTCTGTGTGCTCTTAAGGGAAATTGTACTTTACTGTTTGTGTAGTTGTCATCCTTCCATTGTGTACATCCGCCACTTTTGCCAGTGCTGAGGATTGAGGCTCCTTGATTACTGGGCCAGTGCAGAGCCATTACATATTAATTGGTAGGCAGTGGTGGGATATCCACATCACATATTAATTGGTTGGCAGTGATGGGATAGCCACATCACATATTAATTGGCTTGTAGTGATGTGGCTATTGAATCCTGTAGCCTGTGTATAGTTGTCACTGAAAGTGTTTGTACTCTCAATCAGCCATGCAGTGAACATTTAGAATTTCACATCACAATTGTTTTATTTATTTATTTTCTGTTAGCTTAGTTAGTCAGGGAGAGCAGGCAAGCATGTCAGCAGAGGAGTATGGCAAGCTGACAAAGAGCCAGTTGTCTGAGATGCGCCAGGCTAAAGGACTAGTGCATGCCAACCTGACTAAGGCAGAAATTATTGTAGCTTTGGGCACAGCTGCATCACAGACCAGAGATCAGGGGGACAACTAGGCTGGCCTTGGAGATGTACAACTCTCAGAAAATGAACAGCTCAACCTTCCCACAGTGGACTTAAAAATCCATCTGGAGTTAAAGAGACTTGAGCTGGAGGCAAAGCATTTGGAAATAGAAGCAGCAGAAAGACTGAGACATTGAGAGGCTGAGGAAAATGAGAAACTGAGATGTCTTGAGGCTGAGAAAAATGAGAAGCTGAGACATCTAGAGGCAGAGAAAAAGGAGAAACTTCAAGGTCTAGAGGCAGAGGAGAAGAAGAGGCAGAGGCAACATGAAAAGGAGATGCTGACTCTTCGCCATAGTCATGGAGGTAATGGGAAAGGGAGTAAGTAAACCCCAGAAGCAAAAAATGTCAGTAAATTTCTTTCACAATTTACAGAGGGGGGATAATTTTTATAGTTTCATTCTTATGTTTGAAATGGTATGTAAACTGGGACAAATAATGTTGACCGAGGTTTCCGGGTATGGTTCCTGACCCCTTTACTCTAACTGCTATTTCTAAATTGTCTGATACTGATTGCTTAAATTATAATTTTGTAAAAAACTGTCTTTTAGAATGCTTTAAGCTAACACCTGAAGCTTATAGGAAAAAGTTTTGTGAGCACAGACACAATGCAGATGAAAGTGTGTGTGAATATATTGCTGAACTAAGCGCTTATTTTCATAGGTGGGTGAGTGGATGTCAGGTCATCACTTTTGTATGGCTGGCAGTCCTTTTGGTGAGGGAACAAGCACTTAGCACTTTGCCTGAGGAAATGAAAATCTGGTTAGCTGATAGACAATGCAGTACTTCAGATGAGTTGGAGAAGAAGGGAGACCTATACCTAGCAAGCAGGGCATCATTGCACAGAAAAGGGACACCCAGTGCTGCTCATGAGTCTAAGGGAACCCATGGTGGGCAGCCCAGACTGCCCCAACAGAGACTGCCAGTAGCAGGGGAAGCTACTATTCCAGGTACACATCCAGGACCAAGGGTTAAATATTTTAAATGCAACCAGCGGGGCCATGTAGCATATAGATGTCCACAGAGGCAAGATGGGGGAACAAAAGGTGGGAGAGCCAGTAAGTGGAAATTGCAAAATGCTAGCAGTAAGTTGTCTCAAGACAACAAGGGTACCAAACTACCACAAGAGGTTATATCTTAGTGGATGGGAAAGAGGACCACTGCTAAGAGAGACACAGTCTCTGATTTAATCATTGTGAAGCCGGCAATGAAGGCTTAAAAAGGAGCATTACTTGCTTGGGCAGTCTACTCCAGTCAGAGCTTTAGATGCAACCCCATTCCAAATACCTTTGGCTAGGGTTCACCTTGATTGGGAGGGTGGAAAAGGAAGCCAGCAAGTAGGTATGTTTGAGGATATCCCTGCAGATGTCTTGATAGGGAGTGATTTTGATAATGCAGTACCCTGTGTGCATGCAGTTACATGCAGTCAGGCTTGGAAACAAGCATGTGAGTCTGGTAGCCCGGGGCAGACCCAGACAGACCACACACTTGCAGCCAGGATTGGTGAGGTGGTTACGTCAGGGAGAGAGCTACCCTGTAGCAGTGAGACTGAAAGTGAGCGAGAGCTGCTTTTGGATTCTGATGTTCCCTTAGACGGAGTGACTGCAAGGGCAGAGGTGATTACTAGTACCTGGGTTGACAGTGAAGCACTACTGTCAGAGAATACCAGAATTCCTGTGGTAGGGGAGCTGGGAAGGGTTACAAAGAGAGAGTTAAGACAGACTTAGCTCTCAGACCCTACATTACAAGGCCTGAGAAAGGTAGCTAGTGAGGCACTTAATTCTCATGGTAAGGGGGTATCTGTATACTGGGACAAAGGGTTACTGTATAGAGAGTGGACCCCTGAGGGAGGACTAGAGGGTGAGAGAATACATCAGTTGGTAGTGCCCAGAGCCTACTGTCTGGCAATTCTAGCTATAGCCCATGATACTCCCTTTGCAGGTCATATGGGCATAAAACGTACAAAGATGTATTATGCACAACTTTTATTGGCCCTGGATTTTCAGAGATGTAACAGTGTACTGCAGGACCTGTGAAGAGTGCCAAAATGTAGACAAGGCAGGAGACAAGGTGAAAGCTCCTTTGATGCCTTTGCCTATGATTCTGGAGCCACTTCAGAGGATAGCTGTGGATATTGTGGGGCTTCTGAGTACCTCAAGTTCCACAGGGAAGAAGTATATCCTAGTTGTAGTAGATTATGCTACCAAATACCCTGAAGCAGTGGCATTGTCCTCCATTGAGGCAGAAAAGGTGGCAAATGCTTTGTTAGAGATTTTCAGCAGGGTAAGTTTCCCAAATGAAATACAGACTGACAGAGGTGCCAATTTAACATCAGACCTGCTGGCTTGTCTGTGGAAGTACTGTGGGGTGAAGCACCTAAAGACATTCCCTACCATCCCCAGACTAATGGTCTTGGTGAGAGGTTAGACTCTGCACTCAAGTACATACTACAGGCATTTGCAGACCAGTTTAAGAAGGACTGGGACAAATATTTGTCCCATCTGCTGTTTGCTTACAGAGAGGTTCCCCAGGAATCCACAGGTTTTTCACCCTTTGAGTTGCTGTATGGGCATTGGGTTAGGGGACCTCTAGATTTCACTCAAGATGAGTGGGAGGGTGAGTGTGAATCCCACAAGGAGTCTGTTGTGGCATATGTTCTAAACCTCAGGACAAGTATCTGGGAACTCATGGGCTTGGCCCAGGGGTACTTGGCAGAAGCCCAACAGCAGAAAAAGTACTGGTATGACAGGAATGCTTGAGCTAGAGAGTATGCTGTAGGGCAGCAGGTAATGGTTCTCAGTCCTGTCAGACACAACAAGCTGCAGGCATCCGGGGAGGGACCATACAAGGTAGTAAGAAAGGTCAGTGATGTTAACTATATGGTAGAACTGCTTGGCAAGAGGCAAGGGCACAAATTGTGCCATGTTAACATGATGAAACTTCACCATGATAGGGAGGCCCTTGTGCTGAGTATTTTCAGTGGATGGCAGGAGGAGTCTGAGGGGGGTCTGGTGGCTGATCTCTTCAGTGAGGCTCAGAGTGACACCTCAGTGTAAGGGGTAATAATGTCCCAGCAGCTATCCCAGCAGCTAACCCCATCAGGTTCAAGAAATCCAAGAAGTGTTACAGGAGTTTAGGGACATATTCACTGGGAAATCAGGGTGCACCCACCTGATGCAGCACTATGTGGATTCAGGACCTCAAAGGCCTATAAAGCAGGCCCCTTATAGGGTGCCTGAGAGAGTCAAACAGACTTTGAGGGAGAAGATACAGGAAGTGTTGGAAATAGGGGTAATCTAGGAGTCCAGCAGTCCCTGGGCCTCCCCATTGGTGCTGATACCAAAGAAGGATGGCAGTATCAGGTTCTGTGTGGAGTACAGGAAACTAAATAGTCACACAGAGTCAAATGCTTATCACATGCCTTGGACAGATGAAGCCCTAGAGCAGCTGGGTGGGGCTAATATCTTACCACTGTTGATCATACCAAGGGTTATTGGCAGGTGCCCTTGACTTCCAGTGCTAGAGAGAGGTCAGCCTTTGTGAGTACTTTTGGCTTGTATGAGTTCATGAAGATGCACTTTGGGATGAAAAATGCCCCAGCGACTTTCCAGAGGCTGGTAGATTATATCCTAGCTTGAGTAGGAGATTTTGTCCTTGCTTACCTAGATGATATTGCCATCTACAGACATTCCTGGCAAGAGCATCTTCAGCATGTCAGGGATGTGCTGGGCAGACTACAGAGGGCAGGGTTGACCATTAAGCCCAGCAAATGTCAGGTGGGTATGGCAGAAGCCTCCTACCTGGGACATAGAGTGGGAAGTGGTAAGATCAGGCCAGAACCTACCAAAGTGGAAGCCATTCAGGCATGGCCTGCCCTTGTTACCAAAAAACAGGTGAGGGCATTCTTGGGGACAGCAGGGTACTACAGAAAGTATGTCCCCAATTATTGTACCATAGCCGGTCTCCTCACAGACCTGACAAGGAAAAATAAGCCAGATAAAGTAGTGTGGACCCATCATGTGAGCAGGCATTCCAGAAGCTTAAATGAGCTTTCAGAGGACCCCCTGTGTTAGCCAGTCCAGAGCACAGGAAAGAATTTGTTGTGCAGGTGGATACTTCAAACCATGGGGTGGGGGCTGTACTTAAACACGTTTCCTCAGAGGAAGAAGACCACCCAGTGGAATACCTCAGTCGTAGGCTCCAACCCAGGGATGAATGCTATACAGCTGTAGAAAAGGAATGCCTAGCAATAGTGTGGGCACTGCAGAAACTTCAACTTTATCTGTATGGAAGGAAATTCAGTGTAGTTACAAACCACACTCCCTTAACATGGCTACATCAAGCCAGACAGCAAAATGCTAAGTTACTAAGATGGAGCCTAGGGTTGCAAGCATATGATATGACAGTGCAGCACTGCAATGGGGTTAGCAATGCCAACACAGATGGGGAATGGGGCAAGGTATTCCCAGACAAGCTCAACCCCCCTCAAGCAACATTTCTCAAGGATCACTTGAAAAACTAGCTTGAGTTTTCAAGGGGGGGTGATATATGGAAATATTAGCAGCCCAGCTATCCTGAATTTTGTAAATAATTATATGTCATTTGTGAATATTGATATGATTTATATAGAACTGTATGTTATGTACTGAGATAAAATGTAACCACAGAATGCCCTGCTGACTTAGAACAGAAATGTATATAAATTATATCCCTGTGCAAATGCATGTTTTAATAGAATAAACTGGAACATACAGAGTTAATTTGCAAAACTTAAAGAAAATAAGTTGAAATTAAATCTTTTTACAATTGTGTTATAAAAGTTAGTTTCAATGCAGCAAGGAGACAGGATGTCTAGAACTAGGGTGCCTTCTGCATTGCTTTGTAAGTGTTTTATTGTTTTATGTCTTCTAGCAACTGCAAACATCTAAAGGCTAAGTATTTTTCACAAGGAGATGTCAAATGCGGCAGTGGGTGGTTTAGCTTGGGAAGTTAAGTCAGGTGACAAAAAGTGATGTCATCCAAGCTAACCCAGTAGTAATATTTGATATTAATTTAAGAACTCTCTAAGAGAGAGACTTTGAATTTTGTATTTTGTCTTGGACCTAGCAAGAACATCCCCCATCACCATCACATCTGCACTTGCCTTGCTCTGTAAGTAAGTTCTTAGGGCATGGTAACTCTTTTTAGACTCAGATAGGAATATAGTAAAGATTAGCTTAGATGTTTTCTTTATTTATTTGAGACTGTCCTGCAATGTTGTTTTAAAATATTTCCTGTGATTTTGAACTCTCAAGTTACTGTGTTGAGTTACTGAGTATTGTCTTGTTCTTTTATTATTTATTATTAAATATATTTAAACCTATCTTTGTGGCTGATATCTGTGAGACATATTTAAGCTCTGAAAGTACTTGCATATCTATTTGGTGACACTGTACAGGCCACTTCTAATAGCCTTGCTTGGTCAGACTACAATTTGGATTAATTGTTATATTGCACGGTAGGACTGGGCACCCTTTGTAAGGGCCTTATAGCAGCTGATAAATAGGGGTTTGGGTGGCAGTGATAACTACCTTATAGTCTGGGCAGAAAGGGGCATAGCTAGTAAACCTGTTCCAGCCTCCCCCAGGTGTGTGTTTGTGTGTGTGTGTGTGTGTGTGTGTGTGTGTGTGTGTGTGTGTGTGTGTGCGGAAACAAATCTCAAAGTGTGTGTGTGTGTGTGTGTGTGTGTGTGTGTGTGTGTGTGTGTGTGTGTGTGTGTGTGTGTGTGTGTGTGTGTGTGTGTGTGTGTGTCAGCTACTTGGGAAGGGATACAAAGCACTGTTTGGAGAGAGTGAGAGTGAGAGTGTTGAAGGTGTTGGCTTGGAACCCTGGCTAATGACTCAGCTCTATATCTGTGCCACTGGGGAGTCTTACTGGGGATCTGGAGAGAGAGAGAGAAAGCAGCCCCAGATTGACTGTGATCTATGTCTGCTCTTAAGGGATTGAGGCTCCTTGATTACTGAGCCATGGCAGTGCCATCACATAAGTAATTCTACTTATAGAAATAGAAGCGCAGTCTAATGTATTTCTAAGAACTTTGAGTGTATTTTAGAAAAAAGTGGAATTAAGAAAACAATATACAGCAATTCCAAGGTGTTACACAATTACTGTAACATGAGAGCTACTCAGAAACACTGATGTACTCTAGTGTTCTCCATTATCATCCATCCAGTGTAGCCTAGTTCAGCTAGTCCTGCCATGCAGTCCTTCTAGAGTTGTTGTTGGTAATTATTTTCTAATACAAATTTTCATTTAACTCCTGTTAGATCTGTTTCACTCACCCATTTCTCAAAATATTTTACTTTAAACTTCTTACACTACAGAGCCCTGTCTTGCCTGCACTTCTTTTCCTGCCATTCTGTTAGCAATAGGTTCAAAACAGTGCAGCAACTGCCTCGTGTTTGCTGATTATCCCCTACAGTTAGAGCTTTCTTTCTCTAGCTGTCTCTCTACTCTGCCTACCATCAGCAAACAGCAGCATAACACCAAACCAACTTAATCTGAAGTGGTTAGAATCACAGCCTAAGCCTCTGAAGCTCCTATCTAGCAATCCGCAATTGCTTAGGAAGAATCTGTACCTTCACATACCTCTACGATGAGTAACCAAGACTGCAATTCCTTACTCCAAAGGTCATGTGGGCCTTCAGATAATAAAAAAAGTGTTTGTTATTGATGATTCTATTGTCAAACACACTGACACTGCATATCAGAGGCTGCCTCTCCAATGCTAAGATTATTGTGGTTAAAAGGGCCCTCAGAATCCTTTGCCATCCCAAATATGATTATGACCTTGTACTTATCTATGTGGGGATGAATGACTTTAGATGCTGTTCCCTTCAGAAGATGCAGAGATGCACAATTCAGGTCTCAGTTTATGTTTCTAAGGAAGGTATATCACAGGTTTTGTGCAACATACTACCTTCGCTAAGAGTGATGCACATATTCAACATTTCAATATTGCAATGTATTTGTGGGAGACACAGACTTACAGCCTCGTATGTGGTTAGCGAGGAACCTGCTACTACCAAACCTTGTATTATAAACTTTAGCCCAAATCTACTCATCTAGCAGGGTTTTAAACATACAAATTGACAACAATTGCATCATTTTCAATAGGATTATAAGGAGATACAAGACAAGTCAGACCGGAGGTCATGTGCATCTTGCCAATACCCACCCTCAGGCTCTACCACCCTCTGCAAGGAGGCTGATGCCTGGTGTAAATTTAAGGGGCACTCATCTACCTATTCAAGATACTTTTGAAGGTTGACAGGGAATCACATTGCTTGACATAACAGGAATTCTATTCCAGAGTTAGGGCCGGTTGCTGAGTGATGAATCTCTCTCTCTCTCTCTCTCTCTCCATCTATATTTAGTTATTTCTTGATGAAGGCTTAGATCGGTGGTTCTGATGCTGGCTGTACAAATTAACTTTTCAAGGAACAGAAGGTTAAGAATAACTGGATCGCTAAGTGCCTGGTAAGCTAGGCACACATCTCCACTCAGTAGCATGTGCAACACAGAGTAAAGGAGCAGATTCCAGTCACTCCTGGTAGCAAATGGAAATCTACCCACTACCAGGGGGGGTCAATACCAAATGATTGTTATTCCTGGTAAACCATTCATCTGAGATGAATATGACACCTAATAAAGTGGCTAAGTGTTCATTTTTAAAATTTCTTAATATCAGAATGAGATCTCCTAGGCAACCTATATCTAATGGTAAAGAGACCATTTTATTAGCCCTTCCGAAGAGTTGATATACTAAGACCAACAATATGTCTTATAAAATTTATTTGCATTCTTTCTAATATTTTAATTTGTTCCAAAATGTACAAACATGCTGATCCACAGTATTCTGTCACTGGTTTAGCACCTTACTGGACCTAAAACTGGTGGTCCTAATAATACCATTTGAGGTGTTTCAGTCAAATTTAAATGTAATATCTATTATTACTCTAAATCTCCATCCTAAACTCCCATGCTCCTGTAAGAAATGCCAAAGTCAGATCCAGGCATGCCCCATGGTTACAAAAGACCACCATAACCTTAATTAAATCCAGAGATAAGGCCTGGGATCACTGGCAACTAACAAAAAAATAACTCAGGTAGGCAATCATTCCTTGAACTGCGTAATAAAGCCAAAAAGCATATAGAATTAGACAAATCCCTCTACTATAAATCCACCCTAAACTCTACCAACCACAACCCTAAACAATTCTTGCCCACTATTAACACTATCCTCCACCCAGGGAAGGTTGATATCCCCCAGCCGTCCATTCCCCCCTCCTCCAGCAGTATTGCTGAATCCTTCAACAAACACTTCACTGAAACTATAACATCTCTAAACAAACAACACTTCCCTACAACAGCCCCCCCAACTCTTAACCCTAAACTCCCCACTCCTCTTTTCTTCTTTGCCTCAGTACCTACCTCTAACATAAAAAGACTACTGTCAAAACTTAAACCCACCAAACTCGCAGCTGACAACCTCCCCTCTGAATATTTGAAAATTGCAGCTGATACACTAGCCTACCCAATTTCAATTCTAATCAACCGTTCCATAACAGAAGGCTATGTTCCCTCGATATGGAAAATATTCCACATCATCATTCCCCTCCACAAAGGCACCCCCTCCAAAAGTCTCTCCAATTAATGCCCCATTGCTATCCTCTCCCCCACCCTCTCTCCAAGATACTTGAAAAATGTATCAACACCCAGGTCTCCAACTACCTCCTAGCTAATAATCTCCTCTCCAAAACCCAACATGGTTTCAGGCCATATCACAGCACTACCTCCACTCTGCTCTCCTTCACCAACACTATACTTCATCACAAAAACAATGGCCTCTTCTCTACTGCTGTATTTCTAGATCTCTCAAAGGCCTTTGACATGGTATCTCATGAGCTACTACTCTCTACTCTCCCCAACCTCTCCTTCTCACAGTCAGCCTGCAACTGGTTCTACAGCTATCTACACAGGTGCCAGCAATCAGTAATCTGGGATGATAACATATCACCTCGCCTCCCGGTTACTCTCGGAGTTCTCCAAGGGTCTATTCTTAGCCCTCTGCTATTCTCACTTTTCACTAACAACCTACATACTGCCACCACACAAGCATCTCTTATACAGTATGCAGATGACTCTACTCTCATCTGCTCTGCCCCCACTCTACCAGAATTACAACAAATCACACAGGAATCATTCTCTTCTTTAGAAAGCTGGCTATCCAATGCTCAGCTCCTACTCAACACAAGTAAGACAAAACTTCTCCTGTTCCAACCTTCCAAAGCCACCCAAAACACCCCCCACTTCAACATTCTTGCCAAAGACAATACCATCATCTCTCCATCAGAACACACAAAATTATTCGGTGTGGAAATAGACAACAAACTTAGATTTGACACCCACATATCTCTCACAATAAAAAAAGTTCACAAGAAACTTGGTGCATTATATCGAAGCCACCAATTCCTAACCAAGTTGGCTAGAATCTCTACAGCCAATTCCCAGCTAATCTCCACCCTACTCTATGCATCCCCCATACTTAACCAACCTTAAACAAACAGACCTACACAAGCTGGATGCTTGTTACAACAAAATTGCTAAATTTGCCACTGGAACCTCCTACCGCAGCCATCATTGTATCTCCCTTAAAGAATTAAACTGGCTAGAACTCCCACAACTCCTTTACTTTAATCAACTCACCCTCGCTCATAAACTTATTAACCACCCCCTTAACATCCCTTCCCTTCAAACCCTTCTCCAACCCTATCACCCCACTAGGCCCCTAAGATCAAGTAACAAAAATCAACTCACTGTTATCAAACCCAAAATCTCAGCAGGAGAAGCCATATTTTCATGTACCATATCTAAACTTTGGAACAATCTTCCACCCTCTATAACTACTCTACCTTCCAGCAGCCTTTTCAAGACTGGGCTCAAATTCCAATTAAATTTGCACTGGCTTTGTCCTTCTTCTAATCCACACTAACACCCCCACCCTTACCTTCCCCCACCTAGACTCTTAACCAAACTATACTACCGCCACTACTAACCACAGTCAGAAATAGCTAGTTGCCTTTACATACTTTAACATCTTGTCTGACAACTTTGTTACTAATATTATAAACGACAAGAAACTCTCTTAACTTGCAACATTTACTGTATATACTGTTGATAATCAATATCTTGTTATTGTATTAAAGCCAGCAACCTGTAATGTTGTTTACTATTGCTGCAACTTTGTATCTCTATTTATCATGCACATGATGTGGAGCTTTTCTCCCCGGGCATCCATAGAAAAAGGACCTGCATCTAGTCGGAATTTCCCAGTAAACAAATGTAAATAAATAAATAAAATAATAAATAAAATCCTCTCATTTCTATTTTTGTTGAAAGAATCAGGTTACTTATGTCACAAGGGTATTCTCTAGTTCCCTTACCAATGTGTAAAACCATACACGTACTGATATAGAAACTAACTTGAATGCCATTCAGATTTCTGAAATAGTGTATTCAAGGGCATTTTTGCATTACGGCTTGATCTTTTATATTCCTTACTTCAGTACCAGTCTTAGAGTCATCTGCAGATTTGTTTCACCAGATTTCCTAATAATTAGCATTGCTGATGCATATATATTGAGTAGAAAGGGACCTAACAGTGACTCCTGTGAGATATCTTTGTTTATAGTCTCCCAACCAGAAAACACATCAGTTATTCTAATCCTATATTTCCTGTAAAATGTCTAATTTTTGACCTGTTTGAGGATGTACCTATTTATATTGGAAGTTTTACATCATATTTAGAATTGCCTTCCATGGAGTCCCAGAGACTTCCCATACTCTGGAACAGACTACCTATCTATGTCAAACAGAGCTCCTCATTAGCACTCTTCAAGAAAAATCTTGATGATTGGATGGGTAATATTAAATTCACCCCGGGGATCACTTCTGTGGTTCTGCTTGACAGGGGCACAGGAAAATCATTTTCTTGGGTGGCGAAAGCCAGGGTACATTTTTGGCTAGGCTTGTATAGGCCCTAGGGCCAATAGCCTAGTACCTACCTATGAACCTATGAACCTAATAGAGCTTTTGACAGGTCTAAATATATGATGTCTACATCTAAATGCTGGTGCAGAAGTTTAGAAAAGTTGTCAAAAATGTTTATGAGATTCGTCTGGAAGGATCTTGCAACTCTAAGCCCATGCTACCATCTGCCAAACGTTTGCCCAGTGTAACCCTCTCAAAAATCTTTTACAGCATACTTGCTGAGGTGATGCACCTGTAACTGCCAGCGGTACTAACTTTGTTACATTTAGGCACAGGAACAGCTACAACTTCCTTCCACAGCTCTGGGGCAAAGTCACAGGCAAAACTGTGTTGGAAAAGTTAAATAAATGGAAGTGCTAATGTAGCAGCAATCTTACTCAAAAAGAAAACATTTACATTGTTAGAGCTAGCAGCAGCACCCACTTTGTTTTCTTATACAGCACATTGGACTTCATCAATTTGGGTTACTCGACAAATTCTCATAGATGAATTTACAGCTGAAGTGGACCTGCATGATGCACTAGTGCTATAGCCAAAACAAAAGTGTACAAAATAAATCAGTCGTGCTTCCTTTAACAGAAATTAGTTTATTTCCATCTTGCACAATAGTTATATCAGAAAAGTTATTTAACTAGACTATGAAATGTTTAAAGATCACCTTCTAATTTGATGTACAACTATTGTTTAGTTTAATCTCATACATTCTTTCTGCTTTTCTAATAGACTTCTAATCTATTTCTTAAGGGAAGACATAAAGAATGGGAAGCAACAGTTAGCTAAATATAAGGTGTAGTTCTAGAAGGATCTGATGTGTTTCTGCCTAGGATTAAATGGTTAACAGTCCCCCTCTTGGCTAGAAATTGTCTGTATATCTTGTCTTTTTTTCACATTCTGGCTAAACATTTGTTTTCTCACAGTGTCTTATTATGCAAAGTGAAACTTATGGACATGTCTACCTAGCAAATTGTAATTTGAACTTTTTTTTTCAAAGACGATCTGCTTAATGCAAGAAGCTTAAAAAGCAAAATATCTTCTTTACCCTCAAATACATCCACATTAGTGTTTTTACTGAAACTTGATTCTGTAACAGTGATGACACCAAATCTGTACCTGCGTATAGTACCATTCCATGTTCTGATTGTGGGGCATGTCCATATTTGTTAGGCATGCCTTTGTTTCAGATCGAATCTCACATGATACTAAGCAGGAACTTGTTGAGGTCCTAAAGAAACTCACCACATCGTTGCCATCTATTAGTCCTTTTCTATGTCTGCCTTTAGCAGGTAGTTAATCTAAGGTAGTTTGAAATATATCTCCAATAAATCCAATGCAATTATAATATGAGATTTTTAGTATTCATCAGTCAACTAGCAAACCTGTACAACCAGCAGCATATATGCCCAGACTTTTCAACTTTTGTTACGGCAAATTCCCTTTATCGCTGCCTAACTGGTCTTCATGATCTTGTCCTTACTAACTGTTTCCTTCTTCTTATACCATCCCAATGTCCCTACTTTGTTGGTTAAATTTGATCACCTAACATTAATGTTCACACCTTACAAATTATTTGGCTGCAAAAAAAAAATCCTACTGCACTTCAAAACATTGCTAAAAAACAACAACTTCTTTGGTTAAACGTGATCATATAGCATTATGGCTTACCATTAAAATAAGCCTGAACTCCAAAAATACTTCTGTATTTCAGGACTTCTCCAAAATCATCTACTTAAATACAATCTCTGTGAACATAAAAATGTTCATTCTTCTAGAAAACCAAATACCTGATGGTCTTGTTTACTCTGCAGAGTTGTGCTTTGCTATAGAAGTGTCAAAGAGGATGAAACTATTCACCATAAACCTAGTGGTACATTCAAATATAAATCACTGTGGTGGAAATTTCACATCAATAGATTTTACAATAGCATATTGTTAGCTGTCTACAAGGAATCACCACTTCATCATTATAAATGAGATTTAAACATGGTGAATAAAATCCTTCAATGTACCGTCAGATAGTGCAAGTCCAGTTATGAACTCAGAGTTGCCACCAATACTAAAGATAAGTACAAGGTTTTTTCCACAGAACTTATTTTTCATGCAGTATCCCTCTCTGACATGGAAATTGTTGCAAATACCTATGCAGACAAATTTATTTCCAACTTTAATCTCTCCTCTTCTCTGTAACTCACCACCTCAGTCAATATCATGTTTTGTCATCCCTTTCCAAAACCAAAAACACTGCTAGGTACTAATAACATACCAGGGTGTTTGGTTGTAAGTGTAATGCTCCACTTAGGTGAACCCCTGCATAACTTCTTCACCCAAGTCTCTCTAACAATGGTGGATGAAGACTTCAAATTGGTGGGGGGAGTACAGGAAGTAAGTTCATGGGCGGGAACTAATGGAAATGGTGTGGGGCTAAATTATGGCAGCTCAATTACTGTTTAGGCTGCTGGGGTTAGTCACTTTGATCTAAACACTGTCTCAGTACCTATTTAGTGCAGCTACTTTATTGACTGTATACAGCTAAGATGCCCAATTATGATAAAATAAAAAAGAAATAACACTTAGGTGAACCCCTTATGATAAAATAAAAAAAAAAATAACACTTAGGTGAACCCCTGCTAAACTTCTTTACACCAAGTCTCTCCAGCAGTGATGGATGAAGACTTCAGATTGGTAGTGGGGATGCAAGAAACAAGTTATTTTATTTAACATTTGTTAACCGGGAAAGTCCGACTTGGAGCGAAGCCAATTTTCAGCAGAGGCCTGGGGAAAAATGCTCCAGATGCATGTCTTTGCAATGGGTGGGAACTAATGGAAATGGTGTGGGGCTAAATTATGGCAGCTCAATTACTGTTTAGGCTGCTGGGGTTAGTCTCTTTGATCCAAAGACTGTCTCAGTACCTATTTAGTGCAGCTGCTTTATTGACTGTATGCAGCTAAGATGCCCAATTATGATAAAATAAAAAATAAATAACATTTTTTTCTTCTAAAGATCCAAACAACATTTCCACTCTTAAATATGCCTTTGACACATTGAACTGAATACCTACCCTCCTGTGCAGTGACCTATCTAAAGCTGCCTCACTGCTCGTTAACATGATACACTTTCTTCAAGAAAAATACTTCCCTGTAATAACCAGGGTATAGAAATTCATTTAAAAACAATGGATAACTTCAGAACTAAATGAACTTTCAAGACCAGAGGTTTAGCATAAGCCTACTGGAAAAAGAACCTAAACCCTGAAAATATCCTCACTTTCAGAAACCTTGCAAAGAAAGCTGTACATCACCATGGCACAATGCATCCTTTCTGTGGAACCAGTTAATGTCTGCCCTTCAAAAGACAAAAAAGGACTCCAAATGTTCCTAGCCAAAAAGATCACAGGCCTTAAGTCACTAAGCAACCAAGAGAAGCTGTAAGCTCTATCCTCTTTATTCAGTGTCTTATAGACATTTTATGGGAGATCTCTGTCTGACATACTGTGCTATTAGAGATATCTAAAAGAGTTCTGAAAGTTAGTAAATAATATCTTTGTATACTTATCCAACCGAACAGGCTCCATTTCTACGTCTTCTTTTGACCTTACCATCTCAGACTTCCTTCATGAATTCTTCAAGTCGCTCCACTGCTAATGTTTTCAGTTCATTTCCCTCTCCTGACATGCCATTAATGCTATTGTGAGATAATACCAGTCATTCAAAGGTTGGAGAAGATTAGACAATGACTGTCTTTAGTTCCAATATTCTGTTTAGAGATTTTTCTTTTGTTACTTAGGTACAAATGTTTTCTTGTATTTGCTATATTGCTACTACCCTTTGTATACCATTATGTTATATTGATGCTTCATCTAAATAAAACAACCGAGTGTGACATTAATAGTATTGGAGTACATGGAGATTCTACTTGAAATGCACACTAGCTGATTATATTTCAGTTTAAACAAACTATTTGTCACCTTTCCAGATCATTTAACATACTATCCCATCCCTGCAGCTCTTTAGTCATCTGCATTTCTTATCATTATTAGATGGGATGTTAAACGAAGGCCCCACCTGCTTGAGTTGGCCTTAGCTCAGATAGATGCATTCAATGGCATCTATCAAAGTTAGTAGGGGAAGTTTCTCAATATCCTGGCCAAATTTCCCAGAGTACTATAAATGCCACCTCAGGTCTCCCCTGAAAATAGGCTACTAGCTTAGTGGTACTAAGCCAGTCAACAAAAAGCTAAAAATAAAAAATGAAAAAGTCAGATTTAGTATAGACCCTCATTGCACTATCAAAATAAATAAATTAATGCACATAAACACATATAGAAGCAGCCACACATCTACGTATACACACACACACACACACACACACACACACACACACACACACACGCACACACGCACACACGCACACACGCACACAGACACACACACATTATAGTTCTTCCATGTCTGATGGAGCTGAGATTCAATTCTTAAATAAAGTCACCAGGGCATTTTGTGTTTTTAATCTCCACTTATTGTATGTGTCATTTAGCTTGTAGTGGCATTATACGGGTATTCTAGATGGAAAACCTACAGTATTAACAGCTGTTTAAAACAGAATTTCCTCCATGTGTTTGTTGGCAGCCCTTTCCACTGTCTTTTTAGTCCCATGCAAGCATGCCAATCAACCTCTAAGCATTAAAAGTCATAGCACTGACTTTTAAAAATCACAATAGTCAGAAAAAAGATCCCATACTTTATTTTAAAATATAGAACTCTGTAAATTCTGAAGTTCTTAGCAAAAAGGTACTGAGTAAGCTTCAGTCATCAAATTGATGTAATCATAAACAGTTCAAACATTGTCAGAATCAGAATTTCACCAAATGTTGACAGGGAACTGATCAATACTGGCATATGTCATTAGCAGATGAGAGCTATGTCTGTAACTCTTTCATACTGAAAAGAATACTGATTATTAGGCATACATTGGGGGGACATGCAGAAGAGATGCATGTTTTCAAACCCAAGCTGGAGATGACCCTTTCTCCCCCAGGTCATATATAAACAATGTGGTGATACTTAGCCATACCATAAGGATGCAGATGTTGGCAAACAAACAAAAGGTACACTATGTAGATCAATGAGCACAATTATTGTACTGCAGTAGAACAGGTTGTTTCAGATGAAGCCTCACACTACTGTAGTTTTGTTTCTGAACCAGATACTGACGTGCTCATGGCAGCAAAATTAAAGATGCTACCTTACCTGCTGCAGACATGCAGTGATAGTCAGAAGTAGACATCATGAAACACCACAGGGCCAGATGACACACAAACGCACACACACAAATGCACACAGACAGACACACACAAATTACAGACAGATCTTCTCACGCAAACACATACATACACACACACACACACACACACACACACACACATACACGCATGCACACACACACACACACACACACACACACACACACACACACACACACACACACACACACACACACACACACACACACACACACACTGTTCTTCATGCCTGTCTGCCTGTCCTGCTGGTCAGTTGAGTCATGTATCTATCTCCCCCATCCAACCACTATGCTTGGCAGGCTTCCATGCTTGTTGCATGCTGGTGGATAGCCTACTGTGGGGAGTGAGTCTCAGCATGTCCTCTTTGAGTGGAACCTTCTTGACACAATTACATGTTTTTACGTTTACACAGATGCAGCTGATGAATAAGAGATCAGCCACTGTTTATCAGTGAAATATTACCTAAGACTTAATCACTCATAAAGATGGTATGAGATGCAATATAGACACTAGCTTTCATCTCTCTCTCTTTTCCCATATAGATGGTATGAGATGCAATGTAGACACTAGCTTTCATCTCTCTCTCTTTTCCCATATAGATGGTATGAGATGCAATGTAGACACTAGCTTTCATCTCTCTCTTTTCCCATATAGATGGTATGAGATGCAATGTAGACACTAGCTTTCATCTCTCTCTCTCTCTCTCTCTCTTTTCCCATATATAACAGGAGCACCACAGCCAAACTGAAGAGCTAGGGAAAAACATGTTTTCCTGTGCAGCTGGGTAGACTGCCTACTTCTAAACTGTGAGTCATAGCTTGTGGACAGGGTGGGCAGATCAGATCAGCATGCTGAGTTGCCATTTAAATCAGGGCACCTCACACAAATCAGGACACTTTAGAGCTCTGTATTTAAGGTTTGAATGGGCTAACCTGCTGCAGGCTGATATCTCAGATAGTGCTTGTGAATGTATTCTTAGTCAGTGCACTCATAATTGTTTCCCTGTAATTGCAGATTTCAGAAATATGACATTAATATATTTGCCCCCAAAGTCTCCAATATGGCTCAATGTTTATAACTGACCATTAGCAATGAATGTTGATGGTGAAGATAGCCCCCCTCCTCTTCTGACTATATACATATTGTCTGGTCTTGTCAGCAACTTACTCTAAAGTGCAATCATGTTAGAATATTATAATTCAGTCAGTCTGTTTTTTGTTACTGTGGAAAAAGAGACTGCAATATGTATACACTATGACTGAATGATTTTGGATGTAAACTGTTACTGTTTAATTTATTGCATCTGTGTTTCAACAATGGAGCATCATTATGCAGGGCTGGTTCTCTACATTTTGATTTATATAGAATGGGTTAACATATTGACCAACTGATTTTGACATGAAGACGGACTGTATACTGTTTAACCTTTTTTTGTTCATATAATATTTTTCCTCATTTTTGGGGGGAGTGTGGAATGGGAAAATGCATATGTTTCATTCTGCATAATGAAGACAGCTGTAATATTTTAAGGTGTATTTGTTTATTTAAAAAAAACTCAAAGGAAGTGAAACTTTCAGCAAGATTGTTTGCAGTGTCACTCTGGTCACTCAGCCTAAAGCCTAAAAAATGTAAAAATGCTCCAGTCTAATTTTCCCTTGGGTTTCTTGCCTGTATAAGATTTCACTTACTGTAAATAAAATGAAAATAGAACTGTTCATATAATTTTAAACAGGCAACAACAGGTCTGCTTTACTTATTTTCCTAATCTCCTCCTCCTATTTCTTACTTTTGTTTTGATCTTTCCAAAAGTTATTCTCTACTTCTTTATTTAGTTAGTTAGGCATTATGTGTGATTACTGGGATATTCCAATTGGACCATGCAAGACCCCTTTTCAGTGAAGGCCAGATGATAAAAGCTGCAAACATAAAAAAAAATATCAGTTTTGATAACAATCCTCCAGATTCAGCAAGCCCCTGCACGGTGTGCAAGACTAGTGCAGGAGCTCACACAGGCAATATGTCTGCCGTGCGATCCAGAAATAAGCTGTAGGGACGTGCATGAGCGCTCCTGCACTAGTCCTACACGGACTCAGCCCCTGTATGCAAACTACCCCATTTGCAGAAGAAATCCATGCAAATGAGGTGAATTTATGATCCAGGAAGCTGGAAGCCAGTCTTGCAGGACTAGTGTAATCTGCAGATATGTACTAGGTTAATAACCAAGTACATTTCTGCAAACTACAAAACGGAGCCATGACAACTCCAAATAAAGGGTGGATATTATGTAGAAAGCATGCCAATGGCCAAATATAAGGCCATTGGCATGGAAAACAGATGCAAAAATAAAAAAAAAATCAACTGTTATTTTTTTGTATCCGATCTCGGCTGTTTAAGCTTAGGACAGCGGCACACAAACGGGATCGGGCGAAAAATAAGAAAAAAAAACTAAAATAAGCATTCTAACCATAATCACTATTTTGCCATTATACTCAATGGCAGGCTGAAGACAACATGGCCAGTGAATAGTGGTTGCTAAGGGGGGGCTCAGTGTGGGACCTGTAACTATGCATCAGCAGGCAATCCTGTGCAAATGAGGGGAATGATACTGAATCCCAGATTTCCCCTGCATGCTAGTCAGCATCCAACAGTGTAAGAGCAGAAATAGCTTGGTGCAAGCCTAGGAGTTAACTGACATCATAGGCGGATGTGTCAGGCATACTGTAAGCGGATTGGAGCCCTGTGGCTCGGTTTACCCTTAGCTTAGCAGAGCTAAGCAAGGGTATGTGTCTGAGGCTGCCTAGCACTGCCTAAGCAGGTCTGCACGCTGCGCATCGGGTTTTAAAGGAAAAAAAAAGTAAACCAGGAAATAGCAGTTCTGTGCACATTTGAGCACTGTGTTTGCGAGGCGTGCCTCCGGGCTTAAACAGTAAGGCAATGGGAAGGGAAAACAGCAGTAGAAAGGTAATCTAGGAGAACTAGCATAGCTGGCAGGTGAAATGTATCAGAATCAGCCAATTACACAGGTGGCAGACCAGTCCAGCCCAAAACACTACTATAAACTATGCAAACACCTTTCCCTCTGGTTTTCCCACATACTCTACACCACCAGTGTATACAAGCGGGGAGTTTTAACAAGCAAATACAACAAAATTATAGGGGCTGCAATAGTTATCATACATCAACATGTGGAAGAGGCTGAGGGTGGTAAGGATGAGAATGCTATCGACCAACCTACAGTGAGGAGACGGAGAAGAGTTTACAGACCCAGGGTAACCTACTAGGGGCTACATGAGCTGGAGATAGTGGAGCATTATAGGGTGGACAGGCATCTCTTACAGCAAATTGTTGAGCTGTGCTAGCCATGCCTCACACACAGAACTAACAGAGGGGAACCCACCCAGTGGATACCAAGGTATGTGTAGGCCTAAGAATACTGGCTACAGGTACCTTCCAAAGGTCAACTGGGGATATCATGGGGATCTCAAAGGCATCAGCATCCAGGGTACTCCACCAGTTCTTGGATGCCATGTTAGCACATGCCGGTGAGCATGTATATTTCCGCAACACTCATGAGGTGTTGGCCAGCAATATGCATCTCTTCCACCAAATAGCAGAATACCCTGAAGTAGTGGGTGCTATAGACTGCATGCACATATGCATCAAAGCACCACCTGGTGAGCAGAGTAGGGTCTACATCAACCGCAAATGCTTCCCCTCCATCAACTGCCAGGTCATGTTCAATGCCCAGGGCATTATAATGAATGTGTGTTCTGGCTGCCCTGGAAGCTATCACAATTTCCAATCTGGCATCTGACTCAGCTGTACCACAGATTTGCCAGTGGGGACATCCATTATGGTCACCTAGTGGGGTATGCTGGTTAATCACTGGAGCCATGGCTGATGACACCCATCAGAAATGCACACACACCCGAACAAGAACTCCATAATGAGGCAAATGCACAGACAAGAGTTGTAATAAAGCATGTGTTTGGGATATTCAACTCATGGTTCTGGTGCCTGGACACATCCGGTGGAGCCTTGCAGTACTCCCCAGCTACATGTACTCAATTTGTCATCGTATGTGTCATGCTACACAATATGATCCTGCGGAAACAGCTGCACAGCACAGGGCAGGGTCACACAGTCCCCCACCATTGCCAAGGCTGCACAGGCACAGAGTAACTCAGAGGAACAACCTGAGCCTGCCCCAGTAGGCAGAAGGAGGCGTGCCCAGTATGCCCTGGCCTTGGCAACAAGGCAACGCATAGCACATACACTGACACAGGAGGGACCCAGGGAATGACACCAATCTCTGACTCGCACATACAGTAAAAGGGATGCCAAACATGACACTACCTGTGCTCAACCATGTTTAGGGAGTGTACTATATGCATCTGACACAGGCAGCCCTCCAGGACCAGCCTCAGTACTGGCACACCCAAAGGTAAGTCTCTCCCCTGACCAATTGCCAAATGGAGTAGTATGTGTTGTTACCTGTATCTATGGTATGGATGTGAGCATGCAAGGGACTTGGGTAGCTGAATGGGATGCCAGCAGATACTATACACCTAAAGTGGCAGAATGAGATGTGTAACAAATACTGGTGTCACCACAGTAGCCAGTACTACACATGGTGACAAAACCCACTGCAGGAAATGTGCAGGGCCACATGTGTGTCCATATAACACACACATGGCAGTCAGGGAGGTTCACATACCCAACAACAGTCTCAGCCAGTAGGACAGGTGTAGACAAACACAAACAAAAGCTGTGCTAAGGCCTCTGAATGATGCCTATGGGTAACCTCCCCTCCTGGCCTCCACAAACAGACTACATCAGGTCAGGCAGTGGGATGTTAGTTCTGAAGGGTAGGAAGTCAGGAAACTAATATGTAGGTCAATCAAACCTATGATCTGTAGTACACTGATATGCCTCTAATCAGCACGATAGGTTAGAATATAGAATGAAATAGAATACATGACATACCAGTACAGTCATAGCAAATGTGTACAAGTGTCAGGTGTGATGCCCCCAGTCCTAAGCAGAAATGTAGAAACAGTCAAGTGTGCCCTCCCAAGCCCGTTTAGACATGTAGAAACAGGTTTGCCCCCCATTCCTATGTAGAAATCTAGAAACAATCAAGTATGGCCCCCATCCTGTGTTGTAATGTAAATAGTCAGGTATGCCCCCCCAAATCTGGTGTAGAAATGTAGAAACAGTCAGGTGTGCCCCCCCCTATGTAGATATTTAGTAACAGTCAGGTGTGCCCCCCCCCCAATCCTGTGTATAAATGTAGAAACAGTCAGGTGTGCCCCCTCCGCCACTCCTGTGTAGAAGTGTAGAAACAGTCAAGTGTGCCCCCCAATCCTGTGTAGAAATATAGAAACAGTGAGGTGTGTCCCCCCATCTGGTGTAGAAATGTAGACACAGTCAGGTGTGTCCCCCTAATCCGATGTAGATATATAGTAACAGTCAGGTGTGCCCCCCAATCTTGTGTATAAATGTAGAAACAGTTAGGTGTGCCCGCCCCAATCCTACGTAGAAATGTAGTAACAGTCAGGTGTCCCCCCCATTCCTATGTAGAAATGTAGTAACAGTCTGGTGTGCCCCCCCCAAAGCTAATGTAGACATTTAGTAACATGTATGTGTAGGTATAATACCGGTGGACACAGATGACCAGAGGTGGCCAAGGTAGCAGGATAGATTGTAGCATTTTTACAATATGCAGGTATATGTGTTAGTTTGTTGTGTGTTGCATATTGTGTGAGAGTGGTTAATATGTATGCATGTTGAGGTTTGACCTGGTGGTCATTACCCACTACTGCCGATGGCAAGGCCAAGTCCTCACAACTGCAGTGCCAAAGACAATTCCCCCAGTATAACACATGCTAGCAGTAAGCCATTGTAAATGTATGGTGGTAATATGTGTCACTGTCTGAAAGATGGACATGGCATCACTGTTGGGCTACATATACAAACAGTACACAGGGAAAAATACCCCAGACATACAGTATATAATGGGTAACTGTGAAATGGACACACCCTTGGAATTGTAAGTACAGGTATGCATCACATTAACTGGGCTTGTAGAAGGGGATACCGATGTCATCTGGTCGAACACTTGCAGATCACAAAGTTGATAGGACTGATGTATTCGGAAACAGCTGATGTCCCTGCACAAGCCAGCATAACTGTAATGCTCCATGCATATCTGTGAGACAGATGCAAGTAGTGTCCATAGCACACATGCACCCAGCTAACCCAAACGCCATCCACAGGTACCTCTCTGGTCATATCCCTGCTTTTGGGAATGGGTACAATATGACCCCCAGCTGTGTATGGCAATAGCAAAAGAATTCAGCATGCAGTGCAGGTGTCCCATGCAGGTGTGTCCCTAGCTGTAAGTAGCACTCTGCCAGCTTCCACACCATCTGATCAATACTAATAGAAAGTATTGGCATGAACACCTATCACACCTACCCTGTCACCCCAGGGGAATATACTGTATGGTAGTTTTAGACTGTAGGACTGACAGAATGCGATGGCCTGCCACATCTGGCCCGCAGCAACACCTAATGGCCCACAGGCTTCTGCCAAAGGCCTGTGTCTCACACATACTGCCAATGCATTTTATGTCATGGATACCCAAATAACAACATAACAAACTCCACATAAGCCATATGCAAGACCATGTGGAAAAACCACAGTAACATGTCCACCATGTCCCACTACATGAACTATGGACCAACACCAAAACACAGCTGTGATGAGGTGATAACTGCAGGGAAAGTACCAGAGAATGTATGCATAATGTATGGAAGAGGATAGAATAATAGAGGGCGGTGGGAGCATGGGCAGCATGGAATGTGCAAGGTCCGACATACAGCTGTGTGCACCTACTATCCCTGGCTGCAAACACAAAAATGGGTGGCTACAAACCCACCCATACACCACAGTAGGGGTAATGTCCTGACTTATGACCCCTGCCTCTGGGTAACCTGTGTGAATCTGTACAGCTGTGAGGTATCGCCACAGCAGGATAAGGCCATACTGTCATGTCGATGGATGTACAAGTATGGGATCCTCTGCCAGCACTATACTAAGGTGCTGAACTGGATATACAGACCCAGCAGCAAGTGTCTGCAGCCCCACCATCCAGAATGGCATAACTTGCCACGAATATGTAGGCATTTGACCACAATACTGGACACAGCTGCATTCACCCTGTGTTCCCCAGGACATCACTGTGAGCAAAATTGTCCACCTGACAGTACTTGAGGGCATAAAACATCACAGTGTATAACAGTACACTTGTCTGAATATCTCTGCTAACACCAGTACCATGTAGCAGAAGCAGTATGGACACAATCACCTACAGTACACACTATCCCTTGCAAAGTTTGACCCCATATTGCCAACTGATCTATCCTGCTGAAACAGTTTGCTACCTGTAATAAAAGTCAGTAACACACACAGGTACCAGAGCGAAGCACAGCTACTATATTCCAAAAGAACCAAGAATTATAACACAATTAGAACCAACTCTTTTATTACACCAACAGGACACGTACGGTAAGCTCTTTCACCCAGTAGGCCTTCATCAGACCATGAATCATTCCATACTACTGCCTATTATATACAGAAAAAAGGCACCAAAACTGCAATCAGAACCATTTTTAAAGTAACAGCCTCCCATTCATATACAAATATATCAATATAAATTCATACAGTCTAATCACTTATTGCATATAATAAAAACATTTATGTAAAATTCATAAAATGTATAAATTCATATAGTTCCTCTATATAAGACCCTAAATAACACATATGAAACATATATATTAAAAATATACATACACATATATATGTCTATTTAAAAACATATGTATCTCATCAACATAAGTGTTCAAAACATTATTAAAAACATTATATACATAGTTAATACTGCCTTAGATCTCTAGGTTTCAAAAAAGTTCCCAGGGAAAACATAATTAAAGCTACCTTAAACCTCTGGATTTCAAAAAAGGTTTCAGATGTACTTTATCATTAAGACCTAGATAGGAGTCTGCCCTAAACCTAATAATCCATTTAGCCTCCTGTGTCTATGTTTGATTCCTAATGTTACCACCTCTAGAGCTGGTAGAAATAATTTCAATGACTCTAAATGTAAACATATGCATACCACCTCTCTCTAACACATGTTTAGAGAGTGCATTAACCATAGACTTTATCTTATTCTGGTACATGTGCTCTCATATCCTGTCTCTAAGCTTCCTGTCTATCTTCCCAATGTAGTATCCATCACATGTTACGCACGTGGCAAGGTAAACCACGTGTTCAGACAGACAGCAGAGACACAAAAATCCTAACTGATACCATGCAAGGGGTGTACAAAACTACACCCAGAATCTATTAGACAATAAAAATTACATCAGTTACAAGGAAATGTACCAAATTCACAGATATCATTCTCCTTCCTTCCATTTTTAGGGTAACACAACCACTTCTTCAAGTTGGATCTATTTTTATATGCAAAACATGGCATGTCACCTACTACCTCCCTAATATTAGGGTCCACAGTCAACACCTCCCAATGTGATCTGATGACATCCTTAACATCACCCATGTCCTTAGTATAAAAAAGGGGTATTCTAACACTATTACGCTTCACTGATACTACTGAGCACTCAACCTCTCCCTGGTCTATAGCAATTCCCTTGGAATCTGAAAAATAGGGAGTGGCTACACCTCTCCTCAAAGTGGATATCGCACCAATACCTGTCTCAATCTCCTCTTTCTTATATGCTTTTGACCTGAATCTCTCACAGAGGTCATTCAGCTAAGTGATGAAGCCTTTCTGGGAAGGATTGTAATGGAAGGTCCTCAAGGCTTGACCTCTGACCACATTCTGGAATACATATCCTGGGTGTATACTATATCTGTGTAATAAAGCATTGTGATGACATGATTTCCTAAACACCCCAGTGTTCAACATCCCATTAGCCATTCTCTCCACATACACATCCAAAAATGAGATCCATACTTCTGAGAACTCATAAGTAAACTTCAAAACCCTGGAAAGATCATTTACTTTGTTGAAGAATGCAGCTAATTCATCTGTCGTCCCTGTCCAGATGAAAAAAAATGTCATCCACAAAATGTCTATAAAAGGATGCACTCTGAAACTCAACCAACTTAAACAAACAATCCTCCTCCCAGGCAGCCATATAGAGGTTGGCATAGCTATGGGCACAAGAAGTGCCCATATCTATGTCATCCCTCTGTAAATAACACTGAGCATCAAAACAGAAAATATTATTCTCCAAAACAACTTCTAAAAACAAAATTATGAGATCCATAACATTAGCACTCAACCCTGTCTGACTCCTAAGGTAATCATGCACCCTTTGAACTCCTTCACCATTGGGGATGACTGTGAAGAGGGATTCAACATTCATTGTTACCGTAACATAATTGGAATCAACAGCCACCCTATTGCATATGGTCATAGAGGTCTAATAAAAACTGTTTAATTTCCCTTAGGATGTATACATTCATGTCCACTACCGGACATAAAAACTTCTCAACATAAACAGAGAAGGGCTCTGTAGACCATCCTCTACCTGATACAATGGGCCTCATGGGAGGCCTAATGCCATCCTTATGTATCTATTTATGTTGAGAAGTTTTTACGTCTGGTAGTGGACATTAATGTATACATCCTAAGGGAAGTGAAACAGTTTTTATTAGACCTCGATGAGCATATGCAAGAGGTGGCTGTTGATTTTGATTATGTTATGGTAACAATGAATGTCCAATCCCTCTTCACAGTCACCCCAAATGGTGAAGGAGTTCAGAGGGTGCATGATTACCTTAGGAGTCACAGTGGTGTCTGTCGATAGATTGCCTGCAGTCACATAGCAGGTGGCAGGATACCACTGTACACACATCCCCTACACAACCCATCTCTCCATGGACAATAGCTAGGTACACAGCTATGACCACATGCAGCAATACACCCCAGTACTGACACATGTGCACGTGTGCATTACTGAGTATAGCAGTGTCTGTGTGTTAGCACACTTGTAATTGGGAATTTCATTCACAACCACCACAAAACCCATTTCCATAGTTAGTTGCGGCTATTGCTGTATGGGACATTACATGTACCCTGTTACCCACCTCACCCTACCGGCTGCACAAGTCTTGCAGTACCAGTACAACAGTGTTGTACAAAAGGGTCGATTGGCATGGTATACCCATTGAGTTCTGGTAAGTGTGTGTGTGTGTGTGTGTGTGTGTGTGTGTGTGTGTGTGTGTGTGTGTGTGTGTGTGTGTGTGTGTGTGTGTGTGTATGTGTGAATGTCTGTATATCTGTAGGGTACAGCATTCCAAGGCCACATACTCATAGGTTCATAGGTTCATAGGTAGGTACTAGGCTATTGGCCCTAGGGCCTATATAAGCCTAGCCAAAAGGTACCCTGGCTTTTGCCACCCAAGAAAATGATTTTACTGTGCCACTGTCGAGCACAGCCACACAATACCCATTGCCACACAGTAGTACAGATAGGGTTGTTGCTGCCCATAGGTGGGCATGACAGTGCAACACCCTACTATGCCTGTGGCATGGACATTAGATGCATATCCCTGTAGTACCACTGTTGGGATATACAATGGGGTGTATCGTAGTCATGGGCAAAGTGTGAAGGTGGATATGTCAGAATGTTATCATGGGTTTCAGGGAGTACAATATCCACTGGGGGATGTGGGTGCTGTGTACACTGTCATTACACCACGGTACACCTGGTATATTTCCCAAGTACTACTTTATGGTTACCACTGTCACCATCAACCATACAGGTAACTGAAACCACAATCCAGCCCAGTTATGCATGTGCTGTGTGCAGCCTACCTGTAACACATTGGACACATGGTCAACTTAATTAGCAGCGATAGGCCCAGGTCTCTCAGACGTGTGTCTACCTGTTATGTGTCTGTTAATGTGTATATGAAGGTGTGTCACACTATGTATTGTCCATATCCACCCATTACATCCCCCATTAGCATACTGTACATGTCTGGGGATGTTCTGTATGCAACATGTAACCTGGACAACACCTCACCCTAAACACTGTGTGGTATGTGCAATGAAAGCCACACACTTCAGTAGCACTTCATACCTAGGTAGGAATCTAGTCCCAGTGTTGCCATGTAAGAGTGTGTGTGTATGTGGATGGGTCTACATCAGGTTGCAGAGTATGCACGTCCCAGCAGGTCACCTGTGTCCAGGCACAGGCATTACCTATTATACAAACCTGTGACATGGGTTAAACTGTACTCCAGATACGTCACAGCCATGATGTCACCACAGTGCCATACCCCTTGTGGAATATGACTGCAGACCATCCTCCTGCTGACACATATACACCTACAAAAGAAATGGATAACATTATGGAGACCGCAATCAACCAGTATTACTAACAACTATAATGCATCATTGCTGGATGGCTACATTACCTGACATGTATGCATTAAACTTTCCTCCTGACAACATGTTACACTACACTACTTTGGTACACTGTAGTACAGTCACCGTGTGCATCAGAATCATTTTAGCCTGACCCTGCATCGATGTTATGGATGACAGGGATGTGGCACAGGTATCATCATATGCACAGGGTGTGTTGTTGGTTTGCCAGAGGCTGAGGCTGGGCCATACATTTGATACCATGTGTGTTGGTGAGGGGTGTATTGGGGTGAACTGGGTGTGGTTATGTGGTGTATGGGGTTGCCCTAGGTGTGTTAGTATAGTGTGTGGGTATGCATGCACACAGTTCTGCCATGTGGCTGCCCTACACAGGTGTTTATGGACAGCTGCAAGCCATACCTGGCAGGATGTGCAGTTCACTACCTCTGGCCATGGATACATGGATTGCACCTGCCAGGGGTTCCATGGGCACATCCAGGTACATGTCTCGATGTGCTACTCTCCCCTGATGATAACAGATGTCCACTGGAACCAGGTCCCTCCTGGGACTGGCCAGGACCATGTGCTCGTGGCCTGTGTGGTGTGGTGTGGACAGTGACCCCCACAGTTCCAGGGCTAGTACTGCCACTACAGGAGCCCCTTGGTGTCTTAGCACATCCACGTTGACTGCCAGCTGTTGGTGTTGCTGGCCTATGTCCACCCGGCCATTGCCACACTCCCACAACACCTTCAAGCACGGACAAACTGCGGTCAACGAGGGCCATCATCTCAACAGACTGTCTATCCATGAGCTTGGTATAAGCATGGATGGCACCAGACAGTTCACGGAAGTTGTCACTTGCAGATGTGAGAGTAACCCTCTCCAGCCTCAGGCCCTTTCTGGTGCAATGTTCCATACATAACTGCACCACCATGACAGTCTGAAATATGCGCCTGGTGGTACCAGTTGTGGTGCATCTGCAAGGGGCATGATGACCAGCAGCTCTACCATGAGCACCTTGGGACATCTGCCTATGTGGTGCCCTGCCAGACATCTGGCTATGCCTGCTGTGATGAGACACAGTAGTCATGGTTACCACACTCTCCTGTGCACGTCCATCAAATGCCAGCTGTCCCTCTACTATGGTCACTGGTAATGGGGTATGTATAGGCACTGAAACTGTGTGCGAGGTTGGGATGGTTAAAAGGGGGATGTCAAATGATGGCACTGTTTTGGCCCCATGACAACCCCACCTGTGCCTCAACAGTTCTATCATCACCTTCAGTGTCTGTATGGACACCAACATCAGATTACATGCAGGAGGGATCCTGACCCACCTTGCCACCTGTGAAGGAAAACAATAAATGCACTTTAAGACCTGTACAGCATTGCATAACAGTACACATACACACACACACACACACACACACACACACACACACACACACACACACACACACACACACACCACCTTAATACCTACCTGTCCATGACTTTACAGACAGTACCATGTTTATCCCCATACATTCTTATACCCATACGTAGTTTGTCACCCACCTCTCTGCTGAATGTGATATTAAGGGTATACCTGGTGTCTACCTTTTCTGCCAATGCATGTTCCATGCTACAGAGCTTATTACACTATCAGCTGTCCTGTGATTACATACGTGAGAAGTATTCCTAGTGTGTCATGTGTCAGTCCATGTCCATGTACTGCACAATCCCAAAGGGAAGTACTGCTGTATGGACAACCCCACAATCACACGTGTATACATGGATACCCACACAAACGCACACACGTGCACACATGCATCCTACATGCATCAGCCTCCCTCCACCTCACCAAAGTGACCCTACAGACATAATAACCACCCACCAACACACACACACACACACACACACACACACACACACACACACACACACACACACACACACACACACACACACACACACACATACACAGGTGAGGTTGCACAAAGATTTACACACACTCTTCCTATTACCAATCTGTAAACATGCATAACATATGGTACACAACAGCATGCAGTACAGGTATAATCAATCCATGCTAGCAACAGTATCGTTGTGTGTGATGCATGTGCTGTGTTAGTAGGTACTGCCCCTTCCCCTGGTTACCACTGCACCCATGTACACAGTATTGCTGTGCACCTGTTCTGCACCCTGCCATGTATTGTGCACCACACCTCACAAGTGTACAACCCATTGCCGAATGTGTAGTACTGCGTCAGTTATGTCAGCTCTAATGCTCACAGCCCCTATGTTTTTCAGTAACACATACCTGCAATGATATGAGGACAGATGTCATTTCTGAATGCCTGATGTCTGCTTTACAAATCTCAACATCATCGGACCATGTATGACCAATCCAATACTATATCACTGACAACCATCAGACCATATTGTGGCTATGGGAAGTGTACACACCCTTATTGATATGATGCACTCTTTCTTGATCAGCCATAGGACCACATCACTGCATATATTAAGAGTACATGAGCCCAATATGTGTTATATGTCCTGTGCATTCACATGCAGTGTCTACAGACTGTGTTAGGTGTGTTGATGCTGACCACGATGCATACACTCCGCGTGTGCATATGTGTGCACACCCTTATCTTGACAGTTTGTTGCACCTATTGTTATGTGTACTACAGCAGTCACTACTCCTGGCAGGGGTATACTCACATGGGCTATCTGCATTTGCCAGTGTATGTTCAGTATGCCCTACACATGTCCCCCAACTCTGCATGACTGGAAGGTCTACTCATGTGCACATCCCGTGGTTTCACACAGTGCCGTCACTATTGCTGTGGGGGTAGGGTTATGTCTGCCACAGTCCCTGAACCTGACTGTGTACAGATACAGTGATTCTTAGCATCCTTAGGATCCTTGCTGCAGTGCACTAGTGTGTCATGCTGACACCCCCTCCCAACCTTCAGCCTCTCTGCAAATGCTTGACAAGGAAGGCATACACATGTGTGTTAGTTTGCAGTGTCTCATACACTGGACACCACATGTTGCAGCCTAGTCCCAGCTGATAATGTAATATGTTATGCCATAGTGTAATTCTGCAACAGTTGCCATTTTCCTACAGGTATATACACTGGTGTTGCACTGTCTCCCACCATTATGTTACTCCCTGTGGACACATTCTACAAAGACAGGATGTTAGTTATCTTGCAGGTGTCTGACATACCCTACAAATACCCAGTCATGGTCACCACTGTGATGCCGTGCATTTAACAGCAAGAATTCATGCAATTGTACAGCATGCATTCTGGGTAGGTGTGTTAGATGTGTGCATGGAATATACCATAGCCATTACATTCCCGGTGTATTGGCAAGCATCAACATACACCATACTCACCAGCTACAGGCTGCTGACTTGGAGGTATACCAGAGGGAATCTACATAAGATGGTGAGAGATGCAATGTCAGTGGCCACACATATGGCATTGCTACAAGGTAGGTGCAGCATTACAATGCATCAACAGTACATGTCCACAATACTACCACATATGCACATCTGTTTATCACTTCTATGCAACAACAAACTATATGTATGACATATCAGATATGCATGATCTACCTGTACAGATGCAGATGTATACACAACAGTGGACTACTTATGTGCTCTGTGGCCTTACCTGCATGCTCCTCAGCCAGTGTGTGGGTAGCACCCACCTCCACAATGGTGTCCAGCAGTTGCTGGCTATGCGGATGGGCAGGTACCACGAGGGTGGCTAGGAGCTCCTCCACCCGTGTTGAGGGGGATGAATGGCATGGACCCCCCCATTGCAAGGTGATCCCCCCCAGACAGCAGCAGCATGCCGACGGGCACTATGAAGCAGGTCAGAACAGTGATGCTGGACCTGCTCATAACTGCGGTTGTACAGTTCAACATCATTGACCCTATGGACTAGGTCATTCCACAGGGTGGTCCACTCCTGCTGCTCATGGGCAGCCCAGCCAAACAAGACAGGGGAGTGCTGGATTAAATAGGTTAGCACTACTTCATTTTCAGCAGCTGAATAAGATGGGAGCTGTGCATGTGACATCTTGCCTGAAAGACATAAAGATGGAAACAGGGTCTGAGCAACTCATAGAGCAAGGTTACCACAGTTCTTAATACACATCTCTGTCACCCCCCCCACCATATCAGCAACAACAAACTGAACACACGACTCAATTGGTATGGCTATAGCTTACCTACCAGTGGGGAAGATATTGTATTGTACCACACTTTGTGCAATGAGTTTGTAGCCATGTTTCCTGTGTGGACACTATCATTGCTGGCCTGTTACAGACTATTCACCTGCATGCCATTGTCAGGGCCACTATGGTTCCATATATGCCTGTGTTATAATTGCTATGTGGTTGCTGCACATCTGACATTCTGTGTTATTGGGGATATCTATGCATGCTGTTGGGCATGTTCCAGGATTGTGTAGACTATTACTACCCACATACGTTCTATAACCATGACACAATAGCATGTTTATGTATTATTGGCCAGCAGAACCACCTCTCCAAACTCATCTGCTCATGTTACCAGGCCACATCACAAGTGGGACCCACCCTGGGGCCTCCTCATGTACTGGTCCAGCAATACCTTCAGGTGGAACCAACACAGGGGATGTTGTCCCCTGCCAGGGGCACACACAGACATGATTTTGTTCCCCGAGGCCAAGTCCAAGGTGTGTTCCATAATGGGCTCCACAGACACATGTGGGATGTGCTACATCACCTTGTGGCACCCAGTACACATTCACAGGGTCCACATGCTCCTCCTGCTCAGCCTCCAGGCCAGGCACCTTCAGGATGTGGACTTCTGTTGTGAGTAGCAGTGAGTGTGGGGCTTGTTCCCATTGTGTCCATATTTGGGCCCATGGGGCATCCACATCACAGACCACACACACCATCCAGGGTGTTTACCCACCACATGTGTCACATACCACCCCTGTAGGTTGTCCACTTTATCTACCAACCCTGACCACATCCAGAAATATACATGCCATACTTCCCCATATTCCCATTCCATACTTCACAGACAAGGGCAATGTGGTCCCAACAAGGGGTTCACATGTGACATACCCGTCCATGTTGCACACACTGAAATCTGTAGATATCTGTGTGTATTACTATGTGTTCTGTTCCCTCACACATAGCATGCAGCACTGTTGTGGTAATATAGGGGACATGTATTTACATACATGTATGTTTGTGTGTGTGTTTGTATATATGTAGATGTGCATATTTGTATATATCTATATATGTGTGGCTATATAGCATGTTGTATATATGTGTTTGTATATATGTCTACACATGGGTATTTGTATATTTGTGGACATACATGTATATATATATATATATATATATATATATATATATATATATATATATATATATATATATATATATATATATATATATACATATGCATACATATATATGGGGTACATTCAGACATCAGGTCCACAATCTCACAACACCTTCTTGCACAGCTGCAGTGGTCTGCCTTGTTACAACACAGACAGGTGCCACATATGGACACAGCCTGACATTAGGGGGGTATATGTAGGGCCAGATTGCAGGTAACCCTATTACACACCTATGGCATCCCTGCATGCTACAATACAGGTTAACCTGAGTATCCTGCAAGATGTGGCTGTGGAACCGACATGTCCATCATTATGGCATTACTTCCACCACCAGCTATTGGCCACAGTGATATACATACTTCCCATTACACAAAACACACTATGATGGCTTACATCTTGTCAGTCAGTGCTGCTCTGCACAGTTGACGGGTATGGCCCACTATCCACAGGGACAGACTCTATCGTCCTTAGCAGTTGTTCAACTGAACATTGTTACAACACCTGATGGCACATATAAATCATTCCACATCATCTATCCCATTATTATGGACCAAGTGCTACAGTCAATTACATGCATATGTACTTCACATACCTGTTCTGTGAATGATGTCTCTTCTGGATAGTGTGCTGGATGGATGTTTTTTTTTTTTCGTATTTTTTCTTTTTCGTCTTTCATTCACTCTTTCTCTCTTTCTCTATCTCAATCTCTCTCCAGTAAATCTGTCTGTTTCTCACTGCAAAGAAAATGTACATATGTAAATATTTTACTGATTGGAATTGTCTGTGCTGTTTTTTCTTTCTTTTCACTTCTTTCTAGATGCTACTAGTATGAAAAATGCTACGTCCTACACTTTGTATAATATGTATATTGCTGTAAATGTGTTGTTTTAATGTAAGTGGAGCTTTTCTCCCCGGGCCTCCGCTGTAAATGGACCTCGTCCAGTCGGACCATCCCGGTAAACAAAATTAAAAACAAAATTAAAATAAAATAAAATAAATAATAATAAATACATGGATTGAGCTGCTTTGAATAGCTTGCAGCATGGATTTTGTAGTGATGCACATGATCAGGTGATGGCCTCTGCACCAGTCAGTGTCCTCCACTTGCTACTTGCATGCAGCATGCTGTGTAGTACTTCCAATTACCACTGTCATGGCAACCAACTACTATAAATCCCTACATCATGTGGGCATGGTCCCTTTATCTTTCCTGTATGGTGGAAATCCTTCCTGTGTGTGGGCAGCAGTATTACAGACAGCAGGTAGCAATAACTCTTACAAGAGAACATACACACTCAGGCCAGCTACATATGTGTAGGAGGTTTCAGAACTACAGACAGAGTGTGAGTAGTGTTGCATGTATTGTGTAGCACCAGTGTTACAGGGTTTGTGTGTATATACTAGTTTAACTTGGAATGCAGTCTGTCTGTATAGCTCTCAACTGTGGGCCTATCCACTTGATGGCCAGAGGTGTGCCTATTATGTTTTGTCTGTCCACCATACAGGTCTTGTGTCAGATATGTCACTGCCAGTGTGCGGGTTTAGTGCTATCAGTACATGGCTGCATCCATGTCTGTTTCTAACTTCATATTCCTGACTAAGGGTATGTTGCAGACTATCCTGTAACACCAGCGACTTGCTTAGTGTATGACAACAGTATTTCATATATGGGCCTGTGTTCCAGCCTCTGTCCTCCACCTACATACCAGGCTTTGTACATATGACATGCTGTCAAGGGTTGTTATGTAGTGGGTTGTGAGTATGCCATGCTGCCATTCTACCTTCAGTCCTCTGCTGTTGTGGCCTCCACACATATTGTGGGGCTGGGTCCATATATGTGTGGGCTTCATCAACACAATACATGTATATATATATATATATATGGATCCCATTCATTTAGTCAAATTTCATTTGGTCGAAAATTATTTCAGGCAGCACACTTCACTGAAAGCTCATTTCACTGAAAGCTCATTTGGTCGAATTTCATTTGGTCGAAAATGAAATATAGCCCCTGCCCAACTGCAGTGTGACCCTGAAGTGAGAATATTAAGTAAGGGGGGTGTGGGGGCCACAGTCCCCCACAATGGGGGGTGTGGGGGCATAGCTCCCCACATTTTGCAAATAGTTTTTACCGACCATATCTATATCAATGTATTTTTAATGGATACACCTTAATATAACATTGAATACACTACAATTATGTGGGGGCTACACCCCCACACCCGCCCTTACTTAATATTCTCACTCCAGGGTCGCACTGCAGTGGGGCAGGGGCTATATTTAATTTCTGACCAAATGAAATTCGACCAAATGATTTTTCAGTGAAATGAGCTTTCAGTAAAGTGCGCTGCTTGAAATCATTTTCGACCAAATATATATATATAGATAGATATAGATATATATGTATATATATATATACCGCGATGGTGCAGTGGTAGAGTTTTGCTTCACAGCAAGAGGTTCTCCCGTTTGATTCTTGGCTGGAGCACCTTCTGTGTGGAGTCTGCATGTCCTCCCCATGGTCGAGTGGCATTCGAAAGACATGCGTAGAATGGGTGTCAAGTTGGCACCTCAGCACTTAAAAAATCTACTGCCAATCATTAGCGGACCGGAGTTCCGCTGTGGCGACCCCTAACCGGGAAAAGCCGAAAGAAGAACATATATATATATATATATATATATATATATATTTATTTATATATATCCACGTATATAGATATGTTATATCTATATATATATACATATATATATATATATATATATATATATATATATATATATATATATATATATATCTATATATATATACATATATACACACACACATGCACACACATACATCTGCATGTTTAAATACATTTCCTGTACTGTTGAATGTCTGGGTTGGATGATATGTTAGTGAAAACATCAGGGTTATGTATATCTGATATGGATTAGTGATATATTACTGGGCTATGGTGTGCAAGGTCCTGGGGTAGAGCCTTGCAAAGGCTTTTTATTTTGTTGCTGGGCAGAACAAGGGCCATTGGATACAGAGTGATTAAGGCACTTTTAAGCAGTTGTATGCAGGTTTGCACGGGTTTGCACTGAGGTAAGCACTGCTAACTTCTGGTTACAGTTTCTAAATTGCTTAACCTGTGTAGGCATTTCTTGCCCCGGTGCAAACAGGCTTAAACCCGCTTACTGCTGCTTAAAAGTGCCTACTCCCACTTATCCCAATGCTAATTTCTTTAAAATAAAAGAAAAAAGGGTTGATAGGAAAGTGGTGAAAAAGGGGCACGAAGAGGAAAGACAGTAGGGAAAATAGCTAGGGATGTGGAGGAGTGAGTAGGGAAGGTCCATAGCTGCTGATTTCTTCTACAACAACAGCTGTGCATATACACTGACTTTGTAGGTAGATTTGGGTACTCAAACCCCTGAGAAAGATGTGGGGACAACAATAATATACTGTGATGCCAATTAGACTGGATGACATGTGTCCAGTGGACATGTGTGCGAAATGGACAGCTATATATGGGGCGATAATTTCTTTTTGGGAACAGATTACGCTTTTTTTTTTTTTCAGGTGAGAGTGGGATGTTGGGGAGGGATAGTCAGTATATATGGGGAGGTAGGTTGGGTAGGTTAACAGACAGGACAAGATGCATATAGGGGATGGTATATGACAAATGTGGGGGGTAAACACCTTGATGGGGAGGGATGTTGGGAATTTGGAAGCCCATGAGCCCCCTAGTGGAAACAGTGGGGCTGAGGTCCCCATCCATGGGCAGTCACCACTGCACCTTCACAGCCCCAATGGTGGCTGTGCTGGGGGCTGAGTCAGAGAGCCAAGCCGACCCTCTAGTCATGAAACATGGCCCTCAAGCTGGCGTAGCAGATCTCCAAACTGCTGATTGAGCTCTCTATGCACCACGACCCGGACCTGGTGATGGGTGACAGGTTCCTGTCAGCACATGCTCCCGGGAGGGTGAGTCCCATCCCCTGAGGTGGTTCCACCTGAAGGTGGTGCAGGACCAACTGAAGAGGAGGTCCCGGGTTGGGCCCAAGATGTGTTGGTGCCTGGTGCCATGGCCAGCTGAGGTGGGACAGGATGGTCCACTGGAACCCACATTCCCATACGTGCTATGATGTTTATGGTTTATCAACATATGTGGGTTAGTAATAGTCATCACATTCCAGGATTAGGTAGAAAACCATGCATAGATATTCCCATTAACCCAGACACCAGATATGGAACAGTTGGATAACTAACAGAACACATGCATGATTGGGACCACAGTGGTAATAACAACAGCATGAAGGTACATTGATGGCACCATGCCACCAATGTTGGAGTATTTCATCATAGCACATGCATAGAAACAGATTTAAATAATTATCAAACAATAGGACATATGTCCTAACATTACAGTGCAGTCATCACATACCAGTTGAAGTGGGTAATTAGTGTATTGTTGGAGATATGGTGGTGGGGGGAGAAAGATGTCAGTTAATAACTAGTATATTCCTGTAGTTCGCATTACTTTCCTAGTCAGTGGTGTTATTTGTACCTTACAAGTATTACTACACTGCCCTACTGCCTTAGATTGGACAGTGATATGGCTGTCAATAACTATATACATGGACTGATCTTACCTGCAATATACAACTCTTACCTGGTATACCTGTGGAGGAATTGTTTGTTAACACTAACTCACTGTTTCTACAAATACTCTCAGATTCCAGGTTGATGTTATGCACATACCTGTCCTTCACTTTTTGCACAGACTCTGGCCATGTGTTGACCACATGCAGGTGAACCAGGACATATGTAGACTATTGCCCTCTTCAACCTTTAGTGACTTACAACACTCTTATACAGGATTTCCTAGACAGTTACATTATGTAGCACGGTGTGGGTGACAGTGACGAGTGATACCTTATTATTCAGAGAAACTGCAACACTCACAATGCCATACAATACCAGAGTAAACAGTACCAGTATAGGGTATCAAGCTTTTATTTTCTGGCACAGTGTTCGTATCTGACTTACCTGTGAGAGCAATGTTTGTTAGCACTACCTGAATGTTGCCACACAAAGTACCAGATTTCACATTAGTATTATGCACTTACATCTCCCTCTGTTACTGCACACACTCTGGTTACAGCTTGACAACATGGGGGTGAAGATTGGACATACTTGGCCTAATGCTCTCATAACATTTTGGGGAGTTGCTAGTGTGACAGGTTTGTTTTTATAGATGTGTGACAATTGGTTGTATTTCCTGTCTGCTGCCTAAACATCTGGGATCACCCCACTGATTTCCCAGGGGGACAGGGTGACAGGCAGCAGATATGGGCCAATATACTGGACATTCTGAACATATCTGTACAGTTGTGGGGTATGATTCTGTGTGCAGCCTACTTCTACTCCCAGGATTCAGACCATGGCTATGTCTGCTAACACTAAAGCACTGTCCATCACAGTTGTGTGTGCTATATGGATATTGCTGTATATCTCTTATCTGATTTCTGTGTATAATTCTCCTGTGGTGTTACATTCTGATCTTGTATTACATCACTCTTATACAGGATTTCCTAGACAGTTATATTATGTAGCAGAGTGTGGGTGACAGTGATGAGAATATCTTATTATTCAGAGCAACTGCAACACTAACAATGTCATACAATACCAAAGTAAACAGTACCAGTACAGGGTATCACTCTTTTATTTCAGGGCACAGTGTTTGTATCTGATGGACCTGTGAGAACAATGTTTGTTAGCACTACCTGACTGTTGCCACACAAAGTACCAGTTTTACATTAGTATTATTACACACTCTGGTTACAGCTTGGCAACATGGGGGTGTAGATGGGACATACTTGGCTTATTACTCTCATAACAGTTTGGGGAGGTGCTAGAGTGACAGGTTTCTTCTTATAGATGTATGGCATTCAGTTGCATTCCTTGTTTATGACTTATATGTCTGGAGTCATCCCACTGATTTCCCAGGGGGATACAGTGACAGGCAACAGATATGAGCCAATTTACTGGACATTCTGGACATATCTGTACAGTTGTTAGGAATGGTTCTGTATGCAGACTACTACCACTCCCAGGATTTGAACCATGACTGTGTGTGCTAAAAATACAACAGTTCATATCTGAGCTGTGTGTGCTATTTGGATTTTGTTGCCCATCTTTTCACTGTTTTCTGCCTATGTCTCTCTCAGTTATATTAGCTGACATCTGGGGATTATGCCAGTCATATACAGACATTCCTACACATTTGTTATTTATGTTGCACAGTGTAGGTTACAGTGCTTAATACAACAGTACTATTAAGTGATTGCAATTCTACATTACCATATGATATCAGAGTAAACACATGCAGTACAGCAGTTAGACCTTCATTGTCAGGCTATTATGCTTTTATTTACATACAACCTATATGAGACTCTTCCTGCCATATTCTCTGGTGTATGCAGTGCTTACCTTAAACAATACAGGTTTTCTAAAGGCAATTGACTTACTAATACAGTTAGATTTATTTCCTATGACAGTACATGCAAGAGTATTACTAACCTGCCTCACATCTCAACCTCTCCAAGCGACAGCCATGGGCCTCCTGGTTTGCGACCTGCTCACTTGCCACTGTGAAGGACATAAGAGGAATATTTAGCCAGACCTATATATAATATACATGAGCTGGCAATTATTAAACAGGTAGTGGAGTGATACTTACACACAGCTGGGACCTCCCCTGTCCTCCTAGCCTCTTGGATCCACTGATCCAAGAGATCCCCCTTTCTCCGCTTCAGGTCAGCATAGTGATGCCTGACCTGCTCACTGGTTCAGGGTATGCCAGTGGCACTGATGAGGTCACAGATGAGATGGTCCCAGGCTTCTGCTTTATATTGGGAACCTTGGTACTGGCCCTGCAGCAGTCTCTGCTCATGGTCTTTGATAAGGAGTCCTGCCATGACTCTGGACTCCTGGATGCTCCAGCACTGCACCCGAAAGTGCACTCCCTCTCCCCTTCCTGACATGGTGCCTGCAAGGGGAAGCTACAACCAGTTATGAGATGTATTCCCAGCTGTTGGGTTTAAATAGAGCTGATTTCCCGCACTTTCTTGTGATTGGATGGTTTTGAAAAGGCTAGGCTATGGGCAAACCTGCTTACCTAAGGTAGCATCGTTTAAAGGGGTATACCAATGGGCAAAATGAGTTAGCTGGCCTACACATTGCTTACACCTACTATGCTGGCCTGTGCAATGCTTAGCATTGCTTAATATTTCATTTGCATTATATTTGTTTTTTGGCATTGATTTATTATTCATTACATGTTATATATGTGTCCGGTATCCATGATTCATATGTACGTACACTGTATAGGGTCCTTGTGTTTATAAGGGGACTTCAACACATTATAACAATTACACCTCACATGTGGCCTTACTGCAGTACTCCAGTTCACATAGGTTCATAGGTTGATAGGTTCATATTAGGCTATCTGCCCTAGGGCATTTATAAGCCTAGCCAGAGTGTGTTTGGCTTTTGCCACCCATTTTAACTCATTCCCTCCAGTAGAGCTCTTTTGAGTGTGTACCTTTAACTCCCAGTGGGTGTGGCTTCAGCCTTTAAAAAATGAAGTTATCACTTTTCAGTTCTAACAAATACTTATTGACAGAGGTCATATATCAATTCAGTTGTGTTTGCCGTCATATATGCTTCAAGATAAAATATTCTGATGCCTTATGTGTAGCATGGTTTTGGAATTATTAATGTAAATATGAACAGGCAATATTCGACGCCTAGAAGAGCAGTAGGAGGTAACTGCAGAAACGCCTGTAGACGTCACTTGGCTGTAATTCATTTTGCTATGCCCTTTTTCGAGGTTAGTATACTGTGCTTCTGTCTAACAGTGACACAGAAGTGATACCCGGGGTAAACCTATGATCCCCCATCCACTCATCAAGATTCCTCTTGAAGAGAGTCAATGAGGGACTCTGCCTAACCTAGACTGGGATTTTATTCCAGAGTGAAGGGAGCCTCTGGGTTATGAATCTGTCCCTCCAGCATGTCCTATTTATTTCAGTGCTGAAGTTCAAGTCTCTCGATCGCGTAGCTCGATGGGATTTGGATTTTCTGAGGTGCAGCATGTCCATTAATTCCGGGTTGGACATGGCTTTATACGTCAGGCACAGATCGCCTCTGAGCAGGCGGTATGCCACTGAGTAGAGCTAGAGTTTCTTTAACCGGGCAGCATATGGCATCTGTTTGAGCCCTTTGATCCTCTTGGTGAGGTACTTTTGGGGTCTTTCCAGTTGCTGCAGGTGTCTGGTAAGGTACATCCCAAAAGGGGCATTGTACTCAATTATGGGCCTGATGAGGGATGAGTAAAGAGGCACGATGACCTCCCCTGATCTAGATGTGAACCCCTTCATGATTAGGTGGGCTATATAAAATGTTTTTCTAACCACTTTGGCCACGTGGTTGTCAAATGAGAGATTGCTATCAACCTGGGTCCCCAGTTATCTGTGTAATGTAGTAGGTTATACAACATAAGACTGTATATAGATTCCTTTCACATGTTCAGTTTGATTTTCCCACAGTGAGGATTTGTTTGGTGATACTGCCATCTTATGTACTGCTGTGATGGTTTAGTGGTAAATCACTTTGGCTATGGTGTGCAGGGTCCTGGGTTCAAGACTTGCTGAGGCTGTTTATTTTGTTGCTGGCCAGAACAAGGGCTGTTGGGTACATATTAAGGCACTTTTAAGCACATGTAAGCAGGTTTGCATGGGTTTGCATGAGGGTAAGCAATGCTAACTTTGGGTTAAATACGCTTACAGAGAGTTAGCTTCAATATTGCTTAATCTGTGTGCACATTGCTTACCCTCACACAAATGGGCTTAAACCCACTTACTAATGCTTACATATCTTAATTATGCTTACTGCTGCTTAATAGCATTTACACTTGCTTACTAGTGCTTAATCCCGCTTACAACTGTACTAATTTAGACAGTAATGTCTAATGGTCCTTGGGAAGGTGGGGGATTTGGAAGCTGTATGGAGTAATCATTCATTGCACATTTTACCTTACATTTGTATCCCTGATTCCTGTGTACATATACTGTATGGGGCACGTGTGATTATCTGTAGAATTTGCAACATTTTGACACTTATACCTCACATCTGCATTTAATGCAGTACTCCAGTTCACAAATATATGTTATTTTGTAGGTTATGCAACTAAATATATTGGTCATAAAGTGATTTGACATGGAAAATGGAATGTGCTGCAGTGGGACTCAAAACAGGAATGACTGTTCGTAAGGCAAATGGTCTGCCCACTACACTATTGCTGTACTGCTTCATTTGCATATATCTTGCTTTTTATCCTCTTGTGCCATTTAAGCTGCATTAACTGTAGCTAAGCGATGGGCAAACCCACGCACCTATGATTAAATCTCATCTGTTTCATAAAAAAAATCTTTATATTTGTTGTTTTAACTATTGCTCTTGCACATGTGGGGGATGTTGCTGGGGGTATGCATACACCTATGAGCAGTCTTGCTTATTATTTTGGGACTTGTCTGCTGTTCTTCATTGCAGGGGCATGTATATTCTGAGAGCTATGCTCTCAAACATGCCCCATGCACTTTTATATGCTCCGTGTAAGATTAAGAGCTCAGGCAGCACACCTTCATTAATATGCATGCCATCATGCTCCTAAACGGCCGCTTCCATGCAGGACTAAGCTAGTCCTGCACAGAAGGATAGTAAATCCGGAGGAATATTTGACATATATTAAAATAATATAAATGCTTTTTGTGATAGTATTTACTTTTTGAATAACTTGTATCTAGTCCTATTGACCTTTTATGTCATAAAAACTACATTTATATTGAGGCTGTAAATACATTTATAACTTCACTGCCTGATTCATATTTTGTTGTTTAATTATTTATCTTGAACATCACATCTTGCATGCAGTCTTTAGAATTTCTAATAGTTCTAGGTATAAATAATTTTTAATAAACAACCCGATAAGCTGCTTTTTGTACATGGAACAATAAACTACAACAAGAAAAAAACAATATGCAATGAATCACCCAAATAACAGTTTTCATCTTGTTTAATTTAGTGCTTTCAACCATAAAAAAGTCTTCTTATTTTATACCTAATTTTTAGTGACATTGATGTATTTATTTAGTTAGTTAGTTATTTGACACTTGTTTACTGGGGTAGTCTGACTTGGTCTACAGAACCTGTTTTCAGCAGAGGCCCAGGGAGAAAAGCTCCATATGCAGTACAGTACAAATACAGTATAATCCAATACAATAAAGATTACATTAGAAATACTATACAAAAAATAAGTTGAAAGAACAAACTCCTACAAGATGTTGCAGTATATTACTACACATCTAGACAATTCTATACAGTTAAAACATTACAGACGATAATAGTCACGCTCACCATATATGATGTAGATAGTGTCCAAAAAAATATGTAGGTAGTGCAATGTGTGACATTGACTGTAACAGTACATGCAAAATAGAATGTTAGTTTCAGTTAGGAAAATAGCAGCCAGAAAGTTAGTGATGCAGATAGATAGTGAGAGAGAGTTAAGAAGAATAGAAGCAATACAGCCTGAGCAGTAGCTTAAGGATATGGTATAGAAACAGAGAAGAAGTTAGAACAGCCTTAGGATCTTGCAGTCTGTGAGGGATTGAAGTGTGACAGAAAGAGGAAGGCCTAAGCATTAGGCAGGCTTTATGCAAGAGCAGAGCCATGTGTTTTTGAGATGATTTTTTAAAGAGACTTTGAAATGGGTTAGGCCAGGCATAGACCTGGTAGCTAGAGGTAGAGAATTCCAAAGTATAGAGACAGAGTATGGATACAAAGGGCGACCAGGTTTTCTTGTGGGTTTTGAGATAGCTAAGAGATTTATGTCTTCTGATCGTAGGGATTGATTTGGTGTGTAAGGTGTGACTAGATTGGCTAGTGCAGGGCAGGCAGTAGCCTTGAAAGTAAGGTAGTACAAGGTGGATAGCTGAATAAAGGCAAGTTGGTTGGGGAGTTCAAAGCAGTTTAATTCTAGAAGTGGTTTACAGTGGTGTGTGTGATATTTAGAGTTTGTGGCAAACTTTTCAGCTTTGTTGTAGCACTGTTCCAACTTGCTTAGGGTAGAATTTTGTTAGTTAAGATAGGGGCACCATAAAGAAGGGAGGGAAGTAAAAATGTTTTTGCAAGGGTAGTTTTGGTTGCTGCAGTAAAGAAATGTTTATTTCTATATGAGTCCCAGTTTTTGATGAGTTTTCTTTGTATTTTGCTGTATATGGGGGTCAAATAAAAGTTTATTGTCAATGATAACACCTAGAAGTTTGGTTTCCTGCTCTATTTCTTTAACAGTGTTGTCAGAAGCAAGGATGTTGAAATGATCAGTGACAGGGGAGGTGTTTTTGGGAGGAAAGAGTAATAGTTTTGTCTTCTTAGGATTAAGAAAGAGTTGGGCATTTTTTAACAAGGATTCAACTGCAGTAAAGGACTGTTGAGATTTTGAAAGTAGTTCTGGTAAAGATTGAGCAGTGCAGATTATGGTGGAATCATCAGCATACTGAATGCGGGTCAGTGTGAAGATTGTTTGTGAAAATGTTGAAGATTAGGGGTCCTAGGATGGAGCCTTGGAGGACTCTAGTAGGGTTGTGGAGGAAGGGTGAGAGTTCATTGGACCATTTCACTGCTTGTTTATGGAGGTAGCTCTGAAACCATTTTACTGTGTTATGTGAGAAGCTTAGGTTAGACAGTGTGTTCAAAAGTAAGGGGTGAGACACTGTGCCAAAGGCCTTGGAGAGATCAAGGAATACTGAGGCTGTATAGCATCCTGCATCTCTGACCTTGTTCATGGTGTCTGTAAAAGAAAATATGGCTATAGCTGTGCTGTGGCTAGGTCAGAAGCCATGTTGGGTTTTGGTTCAAAGGTTGTTTTGCAATAGATATTGCATTACCTGCTGATGGATACCTCTCTCGAGGATTTTGGATATGGGTGACAAGATGGATATAGGATGGAAATTGGACAGATCAAAAGAGTTGCCTCCTTTGTGGATGGGGGTGATGTGAGATTGTTTCCATATGGTAGGTACTTCTGATTCAGATAAAGACCTGTTTATAAGGATACTGATTGGGTAGGCAACTGAGTTAGCAGCCAGTTTGAGTTAGTATGGGGGGAGATTATCAGCTGAGGTAGAGCAGGGTTTTAGTTTTTGTAGCAGTTTCTTAATTGTGTCAGTGGGTATGGGCTGAAATGACAATGGGGTTTGTATGGCATTTTGTTGAGTAGGAGGGTTAGTTATGACAGGGTTAGAAGTAGTTGATGGCCTGGTGTTAGTGTCTGAATAGGTTGAAATGTGGCAGGTCCAGCATTAGTGGTGTTAGGTCTGAAACTGATTTTATGAAGTGCTTGTTAAAGTTTTTGGCTATTTGTGATGGAGGGGTATCTGGTGATAGGGTGTGCTCTCCATTTCTTCCAGGGTTAAGTAGAGAAGATATGGAGTGCCAAAATTTACTGGGGTTGATTTTATGCTGGAGTTGAAGCTGACATAGCATAACACATGACTTTTTCTAAAAATGCATTAATTAAATATAATCAAAACTAAAATACAACCTGTCATTCACATTTAAAAAATCTCTGATTCTTCTTTAAAACATCTTTATAATTCCTCATGCCATTTAATCCTGGAAAAATATTGACATTCAACAATATTTGCCATTTGATGTCTTTGTACTCAGTTTCACTTTTCCTATCTCCATTGAAATCTATATGAACTATAACATAAAATAAAAACTTGTTGAAACCTAAAGATTCTCCTGAGTGTTTACTTAAAGTATTTTTTTGATTTTTTTACTCTAACTGATATATATATATATATATATATATATATATATATATATATATATATATATATATATATATATGCTTTTTCTTATTTCCTAAGATTGTAAAAAATATATCTGTTCTAAATCAATTGCAAGATGCTTCATTTTAACAAACTGCCCCCTAAGTTGTATCTCAAATATGTTGCATGCATACTATGATAGTGCAAAGCTGTATTGCTAGCTGCATTCTTAAAATTAATTGCACTGAAAAGCTCCATGTGTCCCTCTTTTTATATATATATATCAGCACCTAAAAAACATATCTTGAAAAAATATTTTTGGCTGGTAACCCTTTAAAAAGATGTACTCTGATTTAAACTTGCTATAAAATCTACTAATTTCCGTTCCATTTCATGCTAATAAAATGAAAATAAACACTAATAGGTTAATAGGTTCATAGGTAGGTACTAGGCTATCTGCCCAAAGGCATTTCTAAGCCTATCTGGAATGTGTTGGCTTTTGCCACCCCCTTAGATTACTTCCCTCTGCCTCTGTCAAGCAGAACCATTTAAGTGATCCCAGGGATAAACTTTCTATTTCCCATCTACTCATCAAGGTTTCTCTTGAAGAGTGTTAGTAATGAGCTCTGCCTAATGTAGATTGGAATCTTGTTGCAGAGCATGGGAAGTCTGGGACAGGAATCTATCCCTCCAGAATGTCCTATTTATTGTTGTGGTGAGGTTTAGATCGCTAGAGCGTTTGGCTCGAGGGGATATGGTTTTCTTTAGGTGGAGCATGTCCATCAATTCTGGGTTAGACATAGCCTTGTATGTCAGGCATAGATCACCTCTGAGTAGGCAGTATGCAACTGAGTACAGCTGGAGTTTCTTCAGTCGAGCTGCATAGGGCATTTGTTTGAGGTCAGTGATCCTCTTGGTGAGGTACTTCTGTGGTCTTTCCAGCTGTTGCAGGTGTCTTGTAAGGTACATCCCAAATGGGGCATTGTACTCTATGATGGGTCTGATGAGTGATGTGTAGAGGAGCACAATGACCTCTTTTGATCTGGATGCAAACCCTTTTGTGATTAGGTGGGCCACATAAAAGGATTTTCTAACCACTTTGGCAATGTTATTATCAAAGGAGAGATTACTATCTTCTTGGGTCCCCAGATCACTTATTACATCTTCCATATTTAGGGGACTACCATCTATGTGGTATTTTGTGGGTACTTTGTTTTTTCCAAAGGGGATGACTATGCACGTTTTGGCATTTAGCTTGAGGCCATGGTTTTGACACCAGGTATCTGTCTCAGTGAGACCCTTTTAGAGGATGTCTGTGTCAGCCGGAGAGTCAATTATAGCCCCTAGTTTGCAGACGTCTGCAAACTTCATCAGCCATAGACCTCCTGTGCTTGGCCGTATCTCTGAGAAGTATATGCCAAACAGGAGGGGTCCTAGGACTGAGCCCTGAAGAATGCCACTTGTAACCGGTTTAGAGTCAAACATAGCTCTCGCAACTCTTACCATGTGGGTTCTGTCTGTGAGCCAGTTGGCAACCCATCTCATGACGTAGCGGTTTATGCTCATGCTGGTGAGCTTGTCTATAATACCAGAATGGGGAAAGGTGTCAAAGGCCTTTGTTAGGTCAAGGTAGGATCTGTGGACCACCTTTCCCTCATCTATAGCCTTGGTAACTGTCTCAAAGAAGTCCACCAAGTTTAGGAGGCATGATCTGCCCTTAAAAAAGCCAAACTGGGTAGGGTCCAGTGTTTGGAGGTTGCCAATGTCTCTTTTAATGAGATCCATGATGATGTGCTCCATAGCCTTGCAGACCAAGCTAGTCAGGCTTATAGGGCAATAATTCCCTGGGACTGTTGTGCTCCACCTTTGTGGAGTGGAATAACCGTTGCTGTGCGCCACTCTATGGGCACATACTCTGTGGAGAGGCTGAGTTTGAACAGTGTGTTTAGGTGAGGGGTTAATTCATCTTTGAGCTTGTGTAGGACGCAGCCTGGCACACACGTCCAGTCCCATTGATGCTATGTTTTTGGCTTAGGAGAGGGCTGTTTTAACCTGAGTGTTTGTGATTTCAGGGGCACTACATTTTTCTGGTATGGTTTATGGGCCCTTTTGGGGGTGAGAAGGGGGTGAAGTTTGTACTGAACCTGTCTGCCAGGATGTTGGCGATATCAGTCAATTCAGTGTATCTTGTGCCATTCTGCACTAACTCCAAGCAAATCTGAGAATTGCCACTTAGATTCTTGACATAGCTAAAGAATGCCTTGTGGTTATCCTTGGAGTCCTTGGCAATTTTTCTTTTGAAGCTAGCCTTAGATGATTTTATGAGGGATCGTAGTTTCTTTCTGATACTGATCAGGGATGTCTTCCCTTCTTGGGATTTTACTCTTTTCTGTACTAGTTTCCTCCTTTCTATTGTATAGCTTGTTTATGGCAGGGGTCCACCAGACTGGTTTCCTTTTCTTGGAGGAGTGACACTTGGTTTTGCTTGGGATAGCATGATCCATGCATTCTTGTAGGTGCCTGTAGAGTGCATTAGTAAAGGATTTTGCAGCTTGGGCAGCGTTATCCTTTAGCATGGGGGCTTTGAAACTTTCCACCTTGGTCTTAAGTAACGTGAAGTTTGATTTTGAAAAGTTTGTCATGGTGGTTTCTTTGACTGGGGGTGGGGGCAGAATGTGGATATCCAGAATGATTAGTTTATGGTCAGATCTAACCAGCGAGGGGTTGACCTCCAGTGTGGAACACCAGTCGCCCATGTTGGTGATGACCAGGTCCAAGATCTTGTCACCTCTAGTGGGGGTGTTGACCAGTTGATCCAGGGCGTTTAAGTTTATAAATTTTAGGAAATGTTGGGTAAGGGAGTTAGTACTTGAGTAGTTCTCCCAGTTAATGTTTGGGTAATTGAAATCACCCAATATCAGGGTGTTTGGTAGGACCTTTGTTTCCCATTGTTTCCAGAAATGCAAAATGGGGGTCCTGGGGCATGGTGGATGATCTGTAGCAAGTTACAACTTGAATAGCAGTTTTGCCCATTGTTAGTTGCACATGGATGATCTCTGAAGCATTGTGCTGTGCCACTAACCTGGAGGTGTGAGTGTCCTTGATGAATATGTATACACCCCCGCCTTTTGTATTTTGGTCTAGGTTTTGTGGCCGAAATGTATGGTATGAGTTGTAGCCTGGTAGTGCTGGGGTGCTCTCCGGATAACTAATGTTATCATATCTTGAAATCTTATCTAAAATTTGATCACTATTGGTAAAAATGTGGAGAGATTAAATCAGGTGCTAAAACACAAAAAAAGGAAGTGGAGAGAGACAGAAATGAGTACAATAGAAGGAATGCTACCACCTTAAAAAAAGAAGTTATAAATAAGGAGTTAAACATGATGATCTTAATTCCATTGAGAGTAACAGACGAGAAGAAAATGGTGACAAGGAAGAGCATGTCCAATGACAAAGTAGAAGAAGTTTTTTTTTTACTGACGGGATCCAATTGACTAGCTCAGAAGCAGAAGAAAGGAAAATGCATTTCAACAGCATGGTTCTTCCAGGAACAGCCAAGTTCAACAAAAAGTAGATGTTTATCAAAAGGAGGGGTTGCATTATAACAGGAGCTTTGTACAGGTAGTACAGCAACCTCCCAATATTCAGGAGGACAGGTATTTGTTGTGAAACAATACTAAACAGTGACTCTATCAGCAGAGGTAATGCCTTTTGAATTTAAAATCTTTACTTATTAGATAGAATATTGGAAGGAGAACTAAGTGTGTTATAAAATGATCTCTGCTTAATTCCTATGGCCAGAGCTATCCTGGTAAGAACTATTTTGGATTTAAATGGTTACTCGAGAAAACTGAATTTAAGAATGTTGGGAACATCACATATGAATAGAGTGATTTTGTGATTCTAAATACTTTTAATCCACCATTGCATCTTACCTTTAAAGCATTTGAAAATTGTTGTGAGAAGAACATTAAATGTGCTTCATTCAAAAGAACTATAAAACATATTATAATTTAAATCTAATCGAAAGAAAAAGTTTAAATGATTTATCCAATGATAAAAAATATCAGAATTATGAAAGCAAACAAGAGAAAGTTTATAGTTAGTATGAATAGTAACAATTACAAAGAAATTAGAATACATCTATTAGATGACAGTATGTTTTATGAGAAATTGAATAAAAATACTATCACAAAGGATTACAGGCATATTGATGCTTGGTTACAAGACAGTTTTTTTGGAGGCTATTATTTCAAATAAAATGTATTTCTATTGTTATAAAACAAATACTAATGAGCTGACACACGGCCAGGTTAAAACGTTATTTTTTTATTAACTAATAACAGGTAAGCGCTTTTGCAACTCTCGGTTGCTTCTTCAGTCCATAAAAGAAACAGCAAAAACACAATTTTATATAGTTGTAGCAATTTAGGATGACATCCAATAAACAACAATAAATAGCTAATTAAACAATCCAAAAATGAACTGTGCATAATTACTAATCTTAGTTTTCTAACCTACCAATCACATAAACACTATACAGAAGCTTATCCTATAAAAATATGTTTCTAGTAACTGACATCCACTCAAAAACAGTATTATCAGTAGTTTAATACTGCAATGCATCCCTATTAAGGCTTTTTAATAATCAAATGACCTAAAATATATTTGTTGTATCTAATGCCTGCTTTACATAAATTATCTCTTGAACCGAGTACATGCAGATAAATTATTTAAGAACTTCTTGTGTCAGGTCATATTAATCTAAAAAAATCATAAAAAGCTGATCTCATAAAATTACTCTTTAGAGGTTTTTATTAAAGTTTTAACAAATCACAGCAAAAGATTTCACTTAACCATCAATCAAAAATGGGTTCCTGTAAAAAACTAATGCAGTCCTGTTACCATTTGATTTCACAACTTGTATCATTCTCTATGCACTTTTTAAAATTCACATACAAATCTCTTTCATATATTCACTAATGAGAAATGTTGCTATTGATTATCTAATTTCAATATGTGAAGCGCCTATGTATTGCAGAACTCTTTGTGGCACTCATATAATAGTGGTCTCATTATTATAGTTAAAAAAGAGTAACATATAAAATATAAAAGATCTCATCAAAGCCGAATCCAATTACGCTCTATTATCTGCTTCGAGTATCTAAGGACGAGTTAACATTCAATCTCTAGTTCAATCCAATAACTCATAAGTATTTAATAAAAATGTATTTATTTATTATTATTTATTTTACATTTGATGACTGGAAATGTCCATCTGAGCTAAGTAGCCCTTATTCAGCGGAGGTCCAAAGAGAAAAGCTCCAAGATAGATTACATGACTAACATCCATACTACTAATAAATGGACAAGTAACAAAAAGTGTACACAATACAAGAAGCAAAAAATCTTAATACAATGAAGTTAAAGAAATAGTAACATCATATCTACATGTGATTAGTTTTGGTAACTTTTGAAATGAGAAGTGGAAAACAGTTGAAAGGAGGGATAGGGGATGCAGCTAGAGGTGAGTTAGAAGCTAGGGAAGACAGAAAATCTATAGGAAGGGGTTTATTGAGGGGCCTCTTGAAAACATTTTTTTTATATTTTTCTTAATATTTTCACTCACTATGATGATCATGTTCAACAGTATCACTTAGAACTGTGATAGCACATAAAGGCTATATTATAGCCAAAATAGCTTTAAAGCACTATCATGTTTGCATATATCACACATATCTAAAAGTAATCTATCATTAAGCTGCTTAATCTATCAAACAGCTTGGCACCAATCTACAAAAGGAACCTGTTGCATCCCATGAGCATTGCATATGTCACCATTGAACCAATCACTATGCCAAACACACGACTGGACAAAATATGACAAATTTCTATTGGTTCAAAGATATATTCCAGTGAAAACGCCTTTTCAATGAATAAGTTTATCAAAAAAAAAAAAATATATATATATATATATATATATATATATATATATATATATATATATATATATATATATATATATATATATATATATATATATATATATATATATATATATATATATATATATATATACACTGGCCTATTATGTAGAAATATATGTTCTCTCTTTCACTCAATACTACAATAGCAAAATAAATACTATATAACAGCTATTCTAGTTCAAGAGGCTGTCCTACTTGTGATTGCCTATCATATCCAAAGATAATCTGTCTTTAAGCTGCTTAATCAATTAAAAAGCCCAGAACTTGTTAGATTCTTTCTAATCTAACATGTTGGGAGATGCATACTTTAACAAAAATATATACGGCCCAAGACAAACCTATAATACCAAATATTTTCTCCTAAAGGGTGGCTGTGAAAATACAGTGGCTTCACCTCAATCCTATGAAAAATTCATAGCCACTTCAGATGTACAGGCCTTCAAATGTTTGAAGTTCTAAGCTTCATATATAATAAAGAATTAACAAATAACGTCGCTAGATACACATCTTATCTTTACATGTTTTATCACAAAAATAATAAATATCAGCTCACTATAAACTTTAACTCGCAAAATCTCTAAAACAAGTCATTATCACTTGATAATAGTAAATGAACAGAGTGCAAGCTATCATACTGTCATTAATTTTTAAAAACTGATATCACGAGATTTCAATGGACTCATACCTTATGATCACTAGTATATATCTTTATGTCTGAAATATAATTGCTGGTTCTATTAATGTTTGATAAGAAACCTTACAGAGACCTTGATATGGGTAGCCATCAGTTTTTTAAAAATTAATGACAGTATGATAGATTTATGACTAGGGGATATTGAGAAAAATAATTTAAAAAATCAATAAAAAATGCTTAATAATGAGTTGAAAGAAGCTAAGGATGATTTACATTTATGTCCTTTGTTTATTTTCTAGACAGTAATGAAATAAAGAATAATATTAAAAGAATATTGTCCGCTAGTGGAGAAGTAATTAAATGGATGAGAAGCAAACCTTTGTTTATTAACAAATGAGTTAGAAATATAAAAAATATATATATTTTGGAAAAGGAAGTACCAATATGTGTTTTAAGTAAAAAAGGTACATTCAAGTGCCTGGATTGTTCTGTTTGTAGATATATTTCAGAAAGTCCTTATTTTCATTGCATCTGTAGTAGTAAAATTTATGAGGTTTCAGGATATTTTCAATGTAAATCACGTTCATAGTTACGTGGCTAAGTATCTAACATGTGAGGTGTTTATGTTGGTATGTCTAATAGGGTACTAAGAAAGTATGGTTATGAGCATCACTGTGCAATTAAAGTGAACAAAATCATGAAAATGCTTTAAGTAAACACTCAGGAGAATGTTTCAGTTTCAAGAAGTTTTTATTTTATGTTATAGATCATGTCCCCATAGATTTCAGTGGATATAGGGAAGGTGAACTTGAGTACAGAAAGATTAAATGACAATTATTGTTTAATGCCAATATTTTCCCAGACTAAATGCCATGGTGAATTTTAAAGCTGTTTTAAAGAAGAATAAGAGATTTAATAAATGTAAATGACAGGTTGTAGTAGTATTTATAATTATATTTAAGTAATATATTTTATGAAGAAGTTCATGTTATGTGTCATGTGACTAAAAATTAGGTATGAAATGAGAGGTTATTGTGTGATGAATTTATTTTGAAGAAGACTGTTGTTATGGTTGAAAATGCTAAATTAAACAAGTTGAAACATTTTATTTATGTGATTCATTGTTCTCATTTCGTATAATTGTTTTTCTTTGTAAATGTTGTTGTGTCTTTCGGCTTTTCCCGGTTAGGGGTCGCCACAGCGGAACTCCAGTCTGCTAATGATTGGCAGTTGATTTTTACGTGCCATGTTGCCAGCCCTTAGGCACAACCTTCAACAAAGGTACGCCCATTCATGCATGTCTCCACGCAGAAGAAGCTCTAGCTGAGAATCGAACTGGACAGCCTCTTACTGTGAGGCGACAACACTATCGCAGCACCATTTTCTTTGTAAATAATTTGTAAATATTTGTATGATTTTGTTTTTCATGACATCTGTTAATTTTCTCAGTAGGCCTCAGAAGAAAACAGGCAAAGCCTATGCCATGCCACTTGGACTTTCCCAGTTAATAAACTTAAATAACTAGATAACTAAACTGAAATGTTATGATTTCTCCCTAGCTTAGTTGAAGAAGAAAGGCTTTTTATATCTGATACACTGGTCAATTAAGTACAATAACATTTAGTTTGAATGAATACCTAGTTACATTATTACTTTTCTGTGAAAATAATAAATTCCAAAAATCACTCGGATAGCCATTTCTACTGCAAACCACAATTTTTATAAACAAAGACACAGCACCCGCAACCACAATGTCAGATTTAACATTGACATACAGCCAGTACATTTTCATCAAAAAACTTCATCAGACAACTATGAATGTTACTCTGCTACCCTTATATAACCTTGCCAATAACCCAATTAGTGTAAATAAACCTTTTTTAATTGAACTAATAGATGAAAAGTTAAAGTACACATTCTGCTGGCTTAAACTCACACTTAACATGTTCTAAAATCATTTTTTTTTAATTCCTAAACATTATGACCATAATTTGTTAAAACACATATCAAAACAAATATTAAACCAATATTATATGTTCAATACAAATATTCCATACTAAAAATGTATATAAAAAATGTTTAAAAATTAATACAAGTTAAAATGTGTATAGAGAATGCTTTTCTCTTGTGTTCAAAAGAAATATTGCACCATAAAAACTAAACAGTTGACTCATAGTATGAAGGTTTCATAAGTATAAAAATATTTAAAAAAAAGTGTTTTAAAATGTTTAAAATAAGACAGTTGTCATATAAGGAGATAACAAATGGTAAAAAAGAATAAAAATAACACAGCATACTACAGTTACCAGTATACCTCTCTATATTCTCACTTGGTCTCCCAAGGGTCACCCCTGATGTCAAGCGGGACCTCGTCTAAAACAAATAATAAAAATGAGGCAGATTCACATGTCTCTGTGTGCTTATAAAGTGCATTTCTCAAATTACACTTCTTAATGTTATAGACATGTTCATATATCCTTTTCCTCAAACATCTTTCTGTCTTGCCTATGTAGAAAACTTTGCATTTCCCACACACTGCAATATACACAAGCCCTTTAGTATCACAATTATAATAGGATTTAGATGTTATATACTTACTCCTACTACTAATATATATCTCATAAGTGTTGGATATAAATGGGACACTGTTGGCAAGCTCCACATTTATAAGTGCCTACTTCCTTTTTTCCTGTATTAGTACATTTGTTTTCCAAAAGGTCCTTAATACATTTACCCTTCCTAAAAATAAACTGTAATGGCATAAGATTCATGTCCAAAAATTTAGAAAATCTGTCCCATTCTTTTTTAGCAGAGTCTCTAATAATATTAGAATCCCCATTATAATCCCAAATAAAAGCATTTTCATATCCAACATCCAACTTGTTATTAACTTCGTCTTCCACCGGTACCATTTCACCCATACCTAAAATCTGTGTGAATCTACCCTTTCTGTGTTGAAAGACTTCATGCTGTATTTCCTTTCCAAGTGTCTCAGGGTACCCTCTTTCTAAAAACATTGATTTCAACAAAGCAATCTCATTAATAAAATCATTCTTATCAGACATCATCCTACTTCCCCAAATGTATTGGCCCTTTACAATACTTTTCTTTTGGGAAAATGGATGGCCACTTTGAAAATGTAAGAATGAGTTACAATATGTGTCTTTCCTCTGGGCCTTAGATACAAATTTATTATCATCCTTCATAATGGTAACATTAAGATAATCAATACGTTCATATCCAATTTTATAAGTGAATTTCAAAAAGTCAGTAATATTTGATATGTGGTTGAAAAATTCTATAAATCTTTCTTCACTTTCTATCCAGAAAAGACAAATATCATCCTACTAACATTTGGAAAGCACCCAACATTCTTTAAATCAAGAATTGAACACAAATTTCTCCTCCCACCATGAGGGTACCAAGTTGGCATACGTAGGGGCACACATAGCTCCCAGGGCAACTCCCTTAGTTTGGCATAAAAATTCGCCCTCAGAATATATAAAGTTATTGTTAAGAACAATTTCCATTAACACCAAAAACACATAAACGTCTTTCTCAATAAATTTTTTATTGGTTCTTAGGATTTCCTCAAAAAAAATCTAAACCTTCCTTATGCAGAATCAAGGTAAAGGGATCAATCACATCAATGGTGATAAAAATAATGTTATTTGTGCTTAAGTTATTCCAAACTCTCCTTAAAAAGTCCCAAGAGTCCTTTAAAATATTAGTTGTCCTAGTGGACATATTCTTTAGTTTAAAATCCACATATTTAGCTATAGGGGCCATAACTGATTGACTAGCAGCTTGGGATCCCAAATGTAGATGGAATCCTAGGTTCTTTATTATGTAAAAATCTGAAGGTTTCTGTATCAATAAACCCTTCAAGCACCAAATCATTAAGGACTAAATATATTTTCTTATACGCAATATGTATCTCATTTATCGATACTTTAGTATATTTACTCTCATCAAGTAATAAATCCATCATTTTACCTTTATATATAAGAGTTCATAAGTACATTTCCCCCACCCTTATCCAGTGTGATAACCCTAACAAACTTATTAGATCTAGTAGACTCCAATAGGGACCTTTCCTCTACTGTCAGGTTAGACCATACTTTGCTTTTAGAAACTGCTATAATTGAAAATAATACATCCATGTAAACTTGGGACCTTCACCCTCAATAGAAACTTGTTCACCAGAGGAATTACTTTCCTGTTCATATGAAGTAAAGTTAAATGCATTTAATACCCCTGTCTCATTCCCTTGTAGTTTCACCCTCTCCAGTTGCCCTTATTGTAGTCTGTTGGTGTCTTGTTTTTCATTTTTTAGCATAGAATATTTGTATTGAACATATGCTGTGTCTTTCGGCTTATCCCGGTTAGGGGTCGCCAGAGCGGAACTCCGGTCTGCTAATGTTTGGTAGTGGATTTTTATGTGCCAAGTTATGAGCCCTGACGCACAGCCTTCAATGAAGGCACGCCCATTCATGCATGCCTCCACACAGAAGACGCTCTAGCTGAGAATCAAACGGGACAACGTCTTGCTATGAGGCGACAACGCTACCGCAGCACCACTACAATATTGTTTTATTATTTGTTTTGATATGTGTTTTAACAAATTATGGTCATAATGTTTAGGAAATTTAAATAAGAATGATTTTTAGAACATGTTAAGTGTGAGTTTAAGCCAGCAGAATGTGTACTTTAACTTTATATCTAGGTCAATTAACAAAGGTTTAATTATACTAATTAGGTTATTGGCAAGGTTATATATGGGTAGCAGAGTAACATTCATAGTTATCTGATGAATTTTTTGACGAAAACATACTGGTTGTATGTCAGTGTTAAATCTTACATTGTGGTTGCTGGTGCTGTGTCTTTGTGAATAAACATTGTGGTTTGCAGTGGAAACGGCTATCCAAGTGCTTTTTGGGATTTATTGGTTACTGTTTGGGCATGTTTCATTCTTTGTACTGGTACTGGTTGTTTTGGAGGATGGAAGAGCTTATTGCTTCCACTGAGAATGTTTCAGTTGGAAACAGCAATGAAAAGGCTATCGCGAGTCTGACTGGCCAGTTGACACAGCTTGTGGAATTGCTGGCACCAATTTGCCATTCCCTGCTTAACCCACCTCCAAATCTTTATTGCCTAGTAATCAGGAGCCATGGCAGTATGAAGATGAAGGAAATGGAGTGTGTACTCATCATTGAAATGGAGACAATGGCTTAGTTAATTCCCCTGTGTTTGATGGAAGAAGGACTCCAGAGATTTTATGTGCCAGTGTGATGGCTTCTAATAGTAATGGGCACAACAATTCGAATTTAAGGACTGAAAAAACAGACACAAGATGACTGTTCTAGCATAAACAGTAACAGTGTAGTTAATGAATGTAATTTGAATACATGGCTTAACAAGCATGTATCTTTTGATAAATATGAACAACAAAGTAAAAATGATGAAGCTGACACTTATGCTAACAATTTAAACAAGTTGCAGGAACTGCTTTTTACATTTAAGACTTTAAATGCTGATAATGCTTATTTGAAAGCATGCATTAAATTAAATATTGTACCAACGTGACTGAGGGTATTTAGGTACCCTAACAATGTTTTGGAGGGTTCAGAATTCAATCTAGAATGTCTAAATATTTTAGATAGGTGTGGTTTTGATATTCTCCGTGCCATTATTAAGCAGAATGAGAGGGTTATGTAGGTACTGAATGATAGAAAGAATAATGTAAATCCTGCTTGGTTAATGCTCTCTTGTTTTCTCTGGATCAAGAAAAGAAAAATATTTTGATCTCAGAATGCAGACTGATGAAAAATTAAATGGGATTTTAAAGAGAAAGAAAAGGAAATTAGAAAGAGATATGTATGCGTATGCACAGAAAATTCAGTATTCAAAACCAAAAGGTTACATGAATTCTGATAAAGGGAAGGGGGTATTTTTTTAGACATAATAAAGGTAGACAATTCATTAATAAAATTAATGATGGTTATGGATATCATGGCTGTGATGAAAATTGTGAAGTTAGTGATGAGGGCAGCAAAGACCTTGTGATATAAATAACCCTTTATAGTACCCCCCCCCCGGAGGTCAGAGAGGCTGAAAAACAAGGCACCAACAGACTACAATCAGGGCAAGTGGAGGGGGTGGAACAACAAGGAATGAGGCAGGGTTATTAAATGCATTTAACGTTATTTAATATGAACATGGAAGTAATTCCCCTGATGAATAGGATTCTATTCAAGGTGAAAGTCCCATGTTTACATGACATGGGCATACTATTTTCAATTTTAGCAGTTTAACTCTTACAATGTATTTTTTGATTTATTTGCTAAAGGTTTCAGGTTTGTACCCAAGAACAAATGTGAAATAAGTACATTATTAATAGACTTAAAAATGTTTGTCCATAAGAAAAATCTGGAATTCTTAATGAATGGATATGTAGATATGGTTGGGAATTTAGGAAGGAAGAGTACATGGAATCCCCCACTATATCCACAATTAAAAAAATTTGAAAATGCTGTGGAAACAGAATTAAGGGAGAAAATTTCTATAAACAAAGTATGGTCTAACATGACAGTAGAGGAAAGGTCTCTATTGGAGTCTATTAGATCTAATAAGTTTGTTAGGGTTATCAAACTGGATAAGGGTGGGGGAACTGTACTTATGAACTCTTATATATAAAGGTAAAATGATGGATTTATTACTTGATGAGAGTAAATATACTAAAGTATTGATAAATGAGATACATATTGAGTATAAGAAAATATATTTAGCCCTTAATGATTTGGTGCTTGAAGGGTTTATTGATACAGAAACCTTCAGATTTTTACATAATAAAGAACTTAGGGTCCCATCTATATTTAGGATCCCAAAGGTCCATAAGGACATAGATAACACACCACCTAGGCCAGTCGTGGCTGCTAGTCAATCAGTTATGGCCCCTATAGCTAAATATATGGATTTTAAACTAAAGAATATGTCCACTGGGGCAACTAATGTTTTAAAGGACTCTTGAGACTTTTTAAGGAGGGTTAGGAACAACTTGAGCACAAATAACATTATTTTCATCACCATTGATGTGATTGATCTCTTTACCTTGATTCTGCATAAGGAAGGTTTAGATTTTTTTGAGGAAATCCTAAGAAAGGATAAAAAAATTACTGAGAAAGAAGTTTATGTGTTTTTTGTGTTAATGGAAATCGTTCTTAACAATAACTTTATATATTTTGAGGGCAAATTTTTCTGCCAAACTAAGGGAGTTGCCATGGGAGCTATGTGTGCCCCTATGTATGCCAACGTGGTACTCTCATGGTGGGAGGAGAAATTTGTGTTCAATTCTAGATTTAAAGAATGTTGGGTGGTTTACAAATGTTTCTTGGATGATATTTGTCATTTTTGGATAGAAAGTGAAGAAAGATTTATAGAATTTTTCAACTACATATCGAATATTACTGACTTTCTGAAATTCAGTTATAAAATTGGATATGAAAGTATTGATTATCTTGATGTTACCATTATGAAGGATGATAATAAGTTTGTATCTAAGGTCCACAGGAAAGACACATATTGTAACTCATTTTTACATTTTCAAAGTGGCCATCCATTTTCCCAAAAGAAAAGTGTTGTAAAGGGCCAATACGTTCGGGGAAGTAGGATGACGTCGGCTGAGAATGATTTTATTAATGAGAGTGCTTTGTTGAAATCGATGTTTTCAGAAAGAGGGTACCCTGAGACACTTGGAAAGGAAATACAGCATGAAGTCTTTCAACACAGAAAGGGTAGATTCATGTCGATTTTAGGTATGGGTGAAATGGTACCGGTGGAAGACGAATTTAATAACAAGTTGGATGTTGGATATGAAAATGCTTTTATTTTGGATTATAATGGGGATTCTAATGTTATTAGGGACTCTGTTAAAAAAGAATGGGACAGATTTTCACAATTTATGGACTTGAATCTTAAGTTTGACATGCCATTAAAGTTTATTTTTAGGAAGGGCAAATGTATTAAGGACCTTTTGGAAAACAAATGTACTAATACAGGAAAAAAGAAAGTAGGCACTTATAAATGTGGAGCTTGCTAACAATGTCCCTTTATATCCAACTCTTCTGAGATATATATTAGTAGTAGGAATAAGTATATAGCATCTAAATCCTATTATAATTGTGATACTAAAGGGCTTGCATATATTGTGATGTGTTGGAAATGTGAGGCTTTCTACGTAGTGAAGATGGAAAGATGTTTGAGGAAAAGGATATATGAACATGTTGACAGCATTAGGAAGTATAATTAGAGAAATGTACTTTATAAGCACGCACACACACAGACATGTGAATCTGCCACATTTTTATTCTTTGTTTTAGATGAGGTCCCGTTTGACACCAAGGGTGGCCCTTGGGAGACAAAGTTAGAGTATAGAGAGGTATACTGTCAGCTGGTGTAGGAAGCAAATAGATGGCCAGGTCTGAATGACATGGTCTCCCTGGCCCCAATATTAAAATCAAGATCAGCTAAGTTATAATGTAGTGGCATTTGAATAATTATTGTAGTATGCTGTGTTAATTCTTGTTTACCATTTTTTACCTCATTGTATGACAACTGTCTTATTTTAAACATTTTAAAACACTTTTTTTTAAATATTTTTATACTTATGAAATATTTGTATACCTATGAACCCTTCATACTACGAGACAACTGTTTAGTTTTTTGGGTGCAATATTTCTTTTGAACACTAGAGGAAGCATTCTTTATACACATTTTAACTTGTATTAATTTTTTAATATTTTTTTGATACATTTTTACTCGACACCGTAAAACTCCACTGCCAGTCGTGAGTGGACAGATGATCCGCTCTGGCGACACCTAACCAGGAAAAGCCAGAAGAAGAAGTATAGTTAATTTGTATTGAACATATAATATTGTTTTAATATTTGTTTTGATATGTGTTTTAACAAATTATGGTCATAATGTTTAGGAATTTTAAATAACAATGATTTTAGAACATATTAAGTGTAAGTTTAAGCCAGCAGGATGTATACTTTAACTTTACATCTATTAGGTCAATTAACAAAGGTTTAATTACACTAATTGGGTTATTGGCAAGGTTATATAAGGGTAGCAGAGTAACATTCATATTTATCTGATGAAGTTTTTTGATGAAAACGTGCTGGTTGTATGTCAGTGTTAAATCTTACATTGTGGTTGCCGGTGCTGTGTCTTTGTGAATAGACACTGTGGTTTGCAGTGGAAACAGCTATCTGAGTGCTTTTTGAGATTTATCGGTTACTGTTTGGACACTTTTCCTCCTTTGTACTGGTACTACATTTCTGCTAAACTCAGAGGGACAGATTCCAAAAGAGCGGCTCTTAGTGTAAGTCTGCCCTGATTCCAAAAGACCTGCTCTCAGTATACATGATTTGCTTCAGTGTAAGACCTATCGATAAACAGGCTTACTATGGGGACCTGATTCCAAAACACCTGCTCTCAGGGTAAGTGGTCACTTACACTGAGAGCAGGTCTTTTGGAATCAAGGCCATAATGTTTTAAAAAAATACCCAATTACACATTGCATAATGCCAGTGCTGTACTTTTATGAATACCCTCACTGAGTTGTTGTTTTGCCATGTTGTTTGTCCAGTCTTCTATGTAGTTATCAACTTTATCGATGATAATTTTATTTACTTTATTTACAAAGTCAGTGGGCTTGTTCTAGAATGCTTCTCAGCCATGATCCGGGTAAATAGGCAGGGAAACTTTTAAGTGAGTGTATATAGTAGGCATCTTATGGTTCCTGTGATCACTTTATTGTGTCTGTGCGTCCCAATGTTTAATATTTCATTCTATGCTATTTAACTGATAGTAGTAGCAGTGGCTGTTCACGGGATCACTCTAAGATTCAGATGCAACTAGTAAGACAATTAGCAAGTGTGTATAGTGGAGTATAATAGGAACTAGTAGCTGGGTATTATTAGTCAAGAAAAATTAACTAGTAGCAACAATAAAATGCCTAACGATTGCCTAAAAATCAGACTTCTTAAATTTTTTGCAGTGTCGCAGACATGTATAGCATATCACATTGAAGTACTTAAATGTTTAAAACTTTATCCACAAAGCTATCTAATAACATTTTTGTATTACTTTGTCCAAATATGCTACTGATTTATTTTGTTTACTGAATTTCAGGGTATACAGTAAAACCCATAATCCCCGCAAGAAATGCTGATTTGGTTTCTGTAGCAAAAGCTATGCACAGAGAACAGTTTGGAAAGACTGTAAAACAATTGTTCAACCCGGAGACAGAAGCAGCCAAGAAGGCCATGCAGACTGGTAAGCAGAGTTTTGTTTATATATCCTTGTTTGAAACGTTCTGTAAGAATTGCATGTGTACATGCAATCAGTTCATTTTTAAAAGTGTCTTGGAGAAGGGTATAGAAAGTATTCAAACAGAAGTAAATACAATTCACAGAACAGTGTAGCTTTCCCAAAGTATAATGATGTTGTAATTTTCTGTTTATATGATCTGATGCCAATTATTAAACCCAAATAAGATTTTGAAACTGCACAAAACTCATTCAACATAATTGTCTTGGAAATAAGTATAATTTAGCAACACATATATAACAAGCAGGCTTTCTAATGAGATTTAAATGCACCAAAAATGATAACAAAGAATCACAGTCTGCCTTATACTGTATGACTATTCTACAGTCCTAGTTTGTCCGGGATTATTCGGATAAATATGGAATACCATAAACAGGGCACCATTTTGGTGAAAGTACATAGTTATTCAAATTTAGTAAAATATAATGATTAGTTTTCATTTCTACAAATTTATTTCATTCTATAATAATGTAGAAAGAAAAATAGCATTTAATTTCTGAGTTAGGGACAAATGACACAAAAGCAAATACTGTAATATTTTTATCTATGGTTCCCCTTGACAATTAAGTCTTGCCTTAGTCCCATTTTTGATGCACTCATTTCACAGGGATGAGAGCTATGGCTCATTTGTTCCCCCTTGCCCCAGATGTTAAGTGTTGGAAGTGGTCCCATCAAACCATACCAATGGCAACCCCCAAAGCACACAAACTGTGGTGAGAGACCTGGGCACTGAGGTTGATAACATCCTCACATTCGACCATCATGTAGCAGCAATGATCAGAAAAGCTTTTTAGTTGGTTCATCTCATAAGTAAAGGGATTGCATCCAGAAAAAAAGGAGGTTATTACCTCTCTATGCACCTCCCTCATTAGGCCAGTAATTAAGTATAACACCCCATTTGGGATGTACCTCCCCAAACATCTGCATCAACTGGAAAGGCCACTGAAATACCTCACAAAGAGAATCAATGGCCTCCAACATCTGTCCTATGCAGACAGGCTCAAATCACTATCTGTCTACTCAGTATCATACAGATTACTCAGGGGTGATCTGTGTCTCGCCTACAAGGCAATCTTGGACCCTGCCATACTAGACATGCTCCATATCCATAAATCTAACACCTCATGCACTACCCACTCAAAAGGCCTGAATCTAATTTGTGACATTAACAAAACCTGCTGCAGAGACAGGTTTGTGTCCCAGAGGCTGCCCTGTCTCTGGAATACACTTCCCATACACATCAAACAGAGCACCTCGCTGACCCTTTTCAAGCACAACTTTGAAGAGTGGATGAGAAACCAAAAAATTATCACCGGGGTTCCACCTGTGTCCCTCAATGACAGGGGCAACAGGTGTTGACTGAATTTTCTTTTTGAGGATAAACTCTTGGATAGGCTTGTAAGGGCTCCATGGTCATTAGCTTAGTAACCTTCTATGATCCTATGATCTATGAGGGACTATGAAGGACTGGGACTTTTCTCTTTATAGATATATGTTACTTCTGCACATGCTCATAAACACTCAGTAAGAGCCATATAGTGGGCCTTTCTATTAGGAGTCATACACTCTGCCTGACACTGTTGTACAGAGTAATGGATCCCTGACTGGAATCCAAGTGACCAGGGTTCATTTAGCAGCACTGACACTGGGGGAACCAGGTACTGAAGGGAAAGAGGAAGAGTTAAGGGGAAATGGCCTGCTCACCATGTGGGGGGAGGGAGAGAGAAGTGTTTGCACCTGAAGGCACTCAAGGCTGTGTGATCTCCCTAGTGGAGACCAAAAAATAGACCAGTACTCATTGTGGGGGGTGTCAGGGCTGCATGAAGGAAATGCCCCTCATAAAGGTGAAGGACAGACTTCATGGACAGCACATTGCTAAGCCCTCACTCAGCACATCACATGGTGTGTGCATGGATAAGTACAAGGGAAAACAAAACACCTTCAAACAACCCATGATGGTTGCCCAAATTATAGCACCACAGGGTCAGCCCTTGACTTGTGATGAGAATGAATAATCTGTTTGACTGAGAGAGGGTGTGACTGTCAGCAGACAGTGGGGGGAAGTCAGAAAAAAAAAAAAGATTCACTCAGTTTCATGAGTGATGTAACCCCCTAGGACTTTAACCCCCCCCCCCATGTAAGAACATTTATGCAATCTCTGGTCTCCAATGGGGATTCTAGATCTGCGTGTGTACCTAAGGTGTGCAGGACACCCAACAGAGGAGAGCAGACATTTTTCCATCACTTTTTTGTTTTGCGTGCCTGAGGCATTAATCAGACCAAGGATTCTTGGGTTGTAGTCAGGGTTTTATCCTGCCATCACAAGGCTCTATCAAGGCAGCTGCAAAAATCAAAAATATTAGTGCAGTCCCTACAGAAGTCCAGTGATATTATTATTATTATTATTATTATTATTATTATTATTATTATTATTATTATTGTTGTTGTTATTATTATTACTTATTATACCTTTCATCTACAATAACGTTTTAGCCACTCAGGTGATTTGCAGCCTACGTTGCTGAGTGATTTTAAAATTGCATTATTTGAATATAAGCTCAAAAAGTTCTGGAATAGCAAACTACTAGTATACAAGTAATTTCCCTGTAAACTGTAACCTCATCAGTGACTGACCATACACATCACATGAAAAGTCCAATAATTCCCTAGCCACAAAATAACTGTGCACACCAAAATCCAGCCTTACCGGATATCCACACATTTCACCAAATTATATTTTTAGATTTCATACAAAATATTAAGCTTCACAAGAAAGCTATTAGGACTGCAAAACAATGTTTTAGGTTAGAGTCTGTAACTTAAATACAAGCAAAAATAGGTCATATGACATTTAAAATGTATGACCCTGCTGCTGAAATCAGAAAAATTTAAATACTTCTGTTTTTGACTACTCAGTTGATTGTGCAACTGGTCACTGAGCATATCAAAATCTAGCCACTTTATTTTATTTTGCTTTTATTTACTGGATTTGTCAGTGTGTGTTTAATCAAAAACACCTTTGCAGTGGAGGTCTGGGGAAAAAAACTCCCAACATAAAAACAGACATTCAGAAATATACATGAACAGACATTAAATAATATAAATAACCAATTACACATATAAATGGAGTCAGGGGAAGGAAACAGACAGAGGTGGGGTATAAAGCAAGTTCATTGATAATTTTATATATACATATATATATATATATATATATATATATATATATATATATATGTATATATATATATATAGTTGCCATCAAAAGTTTGAAGGCTAGTTCTCGAAGTGTGGCCAAAAGTACATTTTCAAAGTTTAAGAATTCCAAACTGGAATAATACAAAATCATAATAACAAAAGTAAAGCGTGATTTGTTATTATGAGTTAGGCATCATGATTGGAGATTGCAAGTACAGCGAGGATCAGGGAATTTATACTTTTCCTCAGTGTAATGCGATCTTGTGTTGGTATATATACTTTGCAGGGGGTGTGGGGGGTGCAGCTTTCACCCTGCTAAAATGTAAATGGACATACAGACTTTCAAAACCAGAAGCCTGATTTGTCGAACGTTGATCGTTGTCTTTTTGACTTTCGACATTTAGGCTTGATGTTGTTATTGTTTTCGACATTGTAGTTCAGTCTTTTCCTTAAAAAATGTCTTGCCTTTGACATTTTGATGGTAAGCCATATATATATATATATATATATATATATATATATATATATATATATATATATATATATATATATATATATATATATATATACACACATATATATATATGACTATCATAAGGTTTATATTAAAATATACAGGTGAGGAGAGAGCAGTGCCACAAAACTATGTACATGTCTGATAGATTATTCATTTTTGTTTTCTGAAGAAAGTTTTTCAAAAGCATTTAATAAATTGTTTATACACTAAGCAAGTTTGTTTCTTCCTTGGGCCAGTTGATTTTGTCAGCATGTCTGAGAGATGCTAATAAAACTATTCAGGTATTGGTAAAGACTGGTTGTAAGGCATAGGATTCTGAATGAAGGGATGTAGTCTGACAAAACAGCAAGCTAAAAATAACAGTGAGATAATAGTGACATTTATCCAGGAGATATACAAGAGCAGATCCTCTGATCCAATTTGGGGGGCAACACTGAATGTGCAGTTAGTCATTCTTGACCATCACAGAAAGGAGAATCAGGGCACAATGAGACAGTATATCCATGAGGAAATCCGAATGAAGTGCTGGAGAGAATCAGGGCACAATGAGACAGTATATCCATGAGGAAATCCGAATGAAGTGCTGGAGAGAATCAGGGCACAATGAGACAGTCTATCCATGAGGAAATCCGAATGAAGCGCTGGAGAGAATCAGGGCACAATGAGACAGTCTATCCATGAGGAAATCCGAATGAAGTGCCGGAGAGAATCAGGGCACAATAAGACAGTCTATCCATGAGGAAATCCGAATGAAGTGCTGGAGAGAATCAGGGCACAATGAGACAGTATATCCATGAAGAAATCCGAATGAAGTGCTGGAGAGAATCAGGGCACAATGAGACAGTATATCCATGAGGAAATCCGAATGAAGTGCTGGAGAGAATCAGGGCACAATGAGACAGTATATCCATGAGGAAATCCGAATGAAGTGCTGGAGAGAATCAGGGCACAATGAGACAGTATATCCATGAGGAAATCCGAATGAAGTGCTGGAGAGAATCAGGGCACAATGAGACAGTATATCCATGAGGAAATCCGAATGAAGTGCTGGAGAGAATCAGGGCACAATGAGACAGTATATCCATGAGGAAATCCGAATGACATGCTGGAGAGAATCAGGGCACAATGAGACAGTATATCCATGAGGAAATCCGAATGAAGTGCTGGAGAGAATCAGGGCACAATGAGACAGTATATCCATGAGGAAATCCGAATGAAGTGCTGGAGAGAATCAGGGCACAATGAGACAGTATATCCATGAGGAAATCCGAATGAAGTGCTGGAGAGAATCAGGGCACAATGAGACAGTATATCCATGAGGAAATCCGAATGAAGCTGGAGAATCAGGGCACAATGAGACAGTATATCCATGAGGAAATCCGAATGAAGTGCTGGAGAGAATCAGGGCACAATGAGACAGTATATCCATGAGGAAATCCGAATGAAGTGCTGGAGAGAATCAGGGCACAATGAGACAGTATATCCATGAGGAAATCCGAATGAAGTGCTGGAGAGAATCAGGGCACAATGAGACAGTATATCCATGAGGAAATCCGAATGAAGTGCTGGAGAGAATCAGGGCACAATGAGACAGTATATCCATGAGGAAATCCGAATGAAGCGCTGGAGAGAATCAGGGCACAATGAGACAGTATATCCATGAGGAAATCCGAATGAAGCACTGGAGAGAATCAGGACACAATAAGACAGTATATCCATGAGGAAATCCGAATGAAGCGCTGGAGAGAATCAGGGCACAATGAGACAGTATATCCATGAGGAAATCCGAATGAAGCACTGGAGAGAATCAGGGCACAATAAGACAGTATATCCATGAGGAAATCCGAATGAAGCGCTGGAGAGAATCAGGGCACAATGAGACAGTATATCCATGAGGAAATCCGAATGAAGCGCTGGAGAGAATCAGGGCACAATGAGACAGTATATCCATGAGGAAATCCGAATGAAGTGCTGGAGAGAATCAGGGCACAATGAGACAGTATATCCATGAGGAAATCCGAATGAAGTGCTGGAGAGAATCAGGGCACAATGAGACAGTATATCCATGAGGAAATCCGAATGAAGTGCTGGAGAGAATCAGGGCACAATGAGACAGTATATCCATGAGGAAATCCGAATGAAGTGCTGGAGAGAATCAGGGCACAATGAGACAGTATATCCATGAGGAAATCCGAATGAAGTGCTGGAGAGAATCAGGGCACAATGAGACAGTATATCCATGAGGAAATCCGAATGAAGTGCTGGAGAGAATCAGGGCACAATGAGACAGTATATCCATGAGGAAATCCGAATGAAGTGCTGGAGAGAATCAGGGCACAATGAGACAGTATATCCATGAGGAAATCCGAATGAAGTGCTGGAGAGAATCAGGGCACAATGAGACAGTATATCCATGAGGAAATCAGAATGACGTGCTGGAGAGAATCAGGGCACAATGAGACAGTATATCCATGAGGAAATCCGAATGAAGTGCTGGAGAGAATCAGGGCACAATGAGACAGTATATCCATGAGGAAATCCGAATGAAGTGCTGGAGAGAATCAGGGCACAATGAGACAGTATATCCATGAGGAAATCCGAATGAAGTGCTGGAGAGAATCAGGGCACAATGAGACAGTATATCCATGAGGAAATCCGAATGAAGTGCTGGAGAGAATCAGGGCACAATGAGACAGTATATCCATGAGGAAATCCGAATGAAGTGCTGGAGAGAATCAGGGCACAATGAGACAGTATATCCATGAGGAAATCCGAATGAAGTGCTGGAGAGAATCAGGGCACAATGAGACAGTATATCCATGAGGAAATCCGAATGAAGTGCTGGAGAGAATCAGGGCACAATGAGACAGTATATCCATGAGGAAATCCGAATGAAGTGCTGGAGAGAATCAGGGCACAATGAGACAGTATATCCATGAGGAAATCCGAATGAAGTGCTGGAGAGAATCAGGGCACAATGAGACAGTATATCCATGAGGAAATCCGAATGAAGTGCTGGAGAGAATCAGGGCACAATGAGACAGTATATCCATGAGGAAATCCGAATGAAGTGCTGGAGAGAATCAGGGCACAATGAGACAGTATATCCATGAGGAAATCCGAATGAAGTGCTGGAGAGAATCAGGGCACAATGAGACAGTATATCCATGAGGAAATCCGAATGAAGTGCTGGAGAGAATCAGGGCACAATGAGACAGTATATCCATGAGGAAATCCGAATGAAGTGCTGGAGAGAATCAGGGCACAATGAGACAGTATATCCATGAGGAAATCCGAATGAAGTGCTGGAGAGAATCAGGGCACAATGAGACAGTATATCCATGAGGAAATCCGAATGAAGTGCTGGAGAGAATCAGGGCACAATGAGACAGTATATCCATGAGGAAATCCGAATGAAGTGCTGGAGAGAATCAGGGCACAATGAGACAGTATATCCATGAGGAAATCCGAATGAAGTGCTGGAGAGAATCAGGGCACAATGAGACAGTATATCCATGAGGAAATCCGAATGAAGTGCTGGAGAGAATCAGGGCACAATGAGACAGTATATCCATGAGGAAATCCGAATGAAGTGCTGGAGAGAATCAGGGCACAATGAGACAGTATATCCATGAGGAAATCCGAATGAAGTGCTGGAGAGAATCAGGGCACAATGAGACAGTATATCCATGAGGAAATCCGAATGAAGTGCTGGAGAGAATCAGGGCACAATGAGACAGTATATCCATGAGGAAATCCGAATGAAGTGCTGGAGAGAATCAGGGCACAATGAGACAGTATATCCATGAGGAAATCCGAATGAAGTGCTGGAGAGAATCAGGGCACAATGAGACAGTATATCCATGAGGAAATCCGAATGAAGTGCTGGAGAGAATCAGGGCACAATGAGACAGTATATCCATGAGGAAATCCGAATGAAGTGCTGGAGAGAATCAGGGCACAATGAGACAGTATATCCATGAGGAAATCCGAATGAAGTGCTGGAGAGAATCAGGGCACAATGAGACAGTATATCCATGAGGAAATCCGAATGAAGTGCTGGAGAGAATCAGGGCACAATGAGACAGTATATCCATGAGGAAATCCGAATGAAGTGCTGGAGAGAATCAGGGCACAATGAGACAGTATATCCATGAGGAAATCCGAATGAAGCGCTGGAGAGAATCAGGGCACAATGAGACAGTATATCCATGAGGAAATCCGAATGAAGCACTGGAGAGAATCAGGGCACAATAAGACAGTATATCCATGAGGAAATCCGAATGAAGCGCTGGAGAGAATCAGGGCACAATGAGACAGTATATCCATGAGGAAATCCGAATGAAGCGCTGGAGAGAATCAGGGCACAATGAGACAGTATATCCATGAGGAAATCCGAATGAAGTGCTGGAGAGAATCAGGGCACAATGAGACAGTATATCCATGAGGAAATCCGAATGAAGTGCTGGAGAGAATCAGGGCACAATGAGACAGTATATCCATGAGGAAATCCGAATGAAGTGCTGGAGAGAATCAGGGCACAATGAGACAGTATATCCATGAGGAAATCCGAATGAAGTGCTGGAGAGAATCAGGGCACAATGAGACAGTATATCCATGAGGAAATCCGAATGAAGTGCTGGAGAGAATCAGGGCACAATGAGACAGTATATCCATGAGGAAATCCGAATGAAGTGCTGGAGAGAATCAGGGCACAATGAGACAGTATATCCATGAGGAAATCCGAATGAAGTGCTGGAGAGAATCAGGGCACAATGAGACAGTATATCCATGAGGAAATCCGAATGAAGTGCTGGAGAGAATCAGGGCACAATGAGACAGTATATCCATGAGGAAATCCGAATGAAGTGCTGGAGAGAATCAGGGCACAATGAGACAGTATATCCATGAGGAAATCCGAATGAAGTGCTGGAGAGAATCAGGGCACAATGAGACAGTATATCCATGAGGAAATCCGAATGAAGCGCTGGAGAGAATCAGGGCACAATGAGACAGTATATCCATGAGGAAATCCGAATGAAGCGCTGGAGAGAATCAGGGCACAATGAGACAGTATATCCATGAGGAAATCCGAATGAAGTGCTGGAGAGAATCAGGGCACAATGAGACAGTATATCCATGAGGAAATCCGAATGAAGTGCTGGAGAGAATCAGGGCACAATGAGACAGTATATCCATGAGGAAATCCGAATGAAGTGCTGGAGAGAATCAGGGCACAATGAGACAGTATATCCATGAGGAAATCCGAATGAAGTGCTGGAGAGAATCAGGGCACAATGAGACAGTATATCCATGAGGAAATCCGAATGAAGTGCTGGAGAGAATCAGGGCACAATGAGACAGTATATCCATGAGGAAATCCGAATGAAGTGCTGGAGAGAATCAGGGCACAATGAGACAGTATATCCATGAGGAAATCCGAATGAAGTGCTGGAGAGAATCAGGGCACAATGAGACAGTATATCCATGAGGAAATCCGAATGAAGTGCTGGAGAGAATCAGGGCACAATGAGACAGTATATCCATGAGGAAATCCGAATGAAGTGCTGGAGAGAATCAGGGCACAATGAGACAGTATATCCATGAGGAAATCCGAATGAAGTGCTGGAGAGAATCAGGGCACAATGAGACAGTATATCCATGAGGAAATCCGAATGAAGTGCTGGAGAGAATCAGGGCACAATGAGACAGTATATCCATGAGGAAATCCGAATGAAGTGCTGGAGAGAATCAGGGCACAATGAGACAGTATATCCATGAGGAAATCCGAATGAAGTGCTGGAGAGAATCAGGGCACAATGAGACAGTATATCCATGAGGAAATCCGAATGAAGTGCTGGAGAGAATCAGGGCACAATGAGACAGTATATCCATGAGGAAATCCGAATGAAGTGCTGGAGAGAATCAGGGCACAATGAGACAGTATATCCATGAGGAAATCCGAATGAAGTGCTGGAGAGAATCAGGGCACAATGAGACAGTATATCCATGAGGAAATCCGAATGAAGTGCTGGAGAGAATCAGGGCACAATGAGACAGTATATCCATGAGGAAATCCGAATGAAGTGCCGGAGAGAATCAGGGCACAATGAGACAGTATATCCATGAGGAAATCCGAATGAAGTGCTGGAGAGAATCAGGGCACAATGAGACAGTATATCCATGAGGAAATCCGAATGAAGTGCTGGAGAGAATCAGGGCACAATGAGACAGTATATCCATGAGGAAATCCGAATGAAGTGCTGGAGAGAATCAGGGCACAATGAGACAGTATATCCATGAAGAAATCCGAATGAAGTGCTGGAGAGAATCAGGGCACAATGAGACAGTATATCCATGAGGAAATCAGAATGAAGTGCTGGAGAGAATCAGGGCACAATGAGACAGTATATCCATGAGGAAATCCGAATGAAGTGCTGGAGAGAATCAGGGCACAATGAGACAGTATATCCATGAGGAAATCCGAATGAAGTGCTGGAGAGAATCAGGGCACAATGAGACAGTATATCCATGAAGAAATCCGAATGAAGTGCTGGAGGGATCTAGCCAAAAAAAAACTAGGTAAAGAACAATTGTCAGCAGAAAATATTCCAGAGACTGACTTGTCAAATCCAATGCTTATGTAACAAGAAGTATAGAGGGATTTGTGAGGGGGTTAACAATAATTTGGGAGCAGAACATGTATTTTCCAGGTTTAGGATATACTGCATGGGGCTTCAAAGAGTATTCAGTCAAATCATCATTATATGGATAGTAGATTTCTGAAATTTTAAAGCTTTGACCCTTAGCATGTGTGGCCTAACCTTTTTAAACTAACCCAACCCCAGTATTTCATGATGTTTACTTCTGACTGTCAATGTCTGTCTGTAGTGGGTAAGTAACATCTTTAACTTTGGTGCCAGTAATGGGTCAGCATCTGGTCCAGAATTAAGTTTTAATGGACTGCAAATGAATAAAGTACAACAGAAGAGCTGTTTAAGCAGTTCTCTGTAATGGTATATTCCCAGGTGTCAATTTTATGCATGTTTGGCACCTATCTTCTTCTTTTTCTTTCGCCTGCTTCCATTAGGGGTCACCACAGTGGATCATCTGTTTCCATTTCTTGCTGTCCTCTGCATCTTGCTCTGTCACACCAACCACCTGCATTTCCTCTCTCACTGCATCTATAATCCTTATCTTAGGTCTTCCTCTTTTTCTTATCTGGCAGCTTCATCCTTAGCATCCTTCTCCGAATGCACTCAGCATCCCTCCTCAACACAACCAATGCAATTTCAACTCTCTGCTTTGTCACCAAATAGTCCAACCTGAGCTGACCCTCTAATATACTCATTTCTAATCCTGTCCATCCTCATCACACGTAATGCAAATCTTAACATCTTTAACTCTGCCACATCCAGCTCTGACTGCTATATTTTCATCAGTGCCACCGTCTCTAACCCATATAATATAGCTGGTCTCACTACCATCTTGCAGATGTTCCCTTTCACTTACTGGCACCCATCTGTCACAAATCACTCCTGACACTCTTCTCCACCCATTCCACCCTGCCTGTACTCTCTTCTTCACCTCACTTCCACACTCACCATTACTCTGAGCTGTTGATTCCGAGTATTTAAACTCATCCACCTTTACCAGCTCTACTCCCTGCATCCTCACCATTCCTCTGTCCTCCCTCTCATTCACACACATGCATTCTGTCTTAGTCCTGCTGACCTTTATTCCTCTCCTCTCTAAAGCATATCTCCACCTCTCCAGGGTCATCTCAGCCTGTTCCCTACTCTCACTACAAATCACAATGTCATCCACAAACATCATAGTCCACAGGTACTCCAGTCTGATCCCATCTGTCAACCTGTCGATCACCGTTGCAAATAAGAAAGGGTTCAGAGTGGATCCTTGATGTAATCCCACCTTGAACACATATGTTACTCCTACCACAGACCTCACCACTGTCAAAGTGCTCTCGTACATATCCTGTACCACTCTTACATATTTCTCTACCACTCTTGACTTCCTCATACAATATCACAATTTGGCTCTAAGCAGCCTGTCATATGCTTTCTCTAAGTCCACAAAGACACAATGCAACTCCTTCTGACCTTCTCTATACTTCTCCCTCAACACCCTCAGAGCAAACATTGCATCTGTAGTGCTCTTTCCTGGCATGAAACTGTACTGCTGCTCAGTAATCATCACCTCCCTTCTTAACCTAGCTTCCACTACTCTCCCATAACTTCATATTGTGGCTGATCAGTTTTATCCCTCTGTAGTTACACTTAGGTTCCTATGTCCTAATGGATAGTGACAGCCTGTAATTGCTTGATATGTACAAGCCTATATAATAACTTGTGAAATTCATTGTGGTGTTGACACGTCAGCAATATTTTGGTAATTAGAGGTAAGCTTAGCTAGGCTTAAAATGGCACTTGAGAGCCATTAGCCCAGTAACCACCTAAGAACCTTTGTGTGTGTGTGTGTGTGTGTGTGTGTGTGTGTGTGTGTGTGTGTGTGTGTGTGTGTGTGTGTGTGTGTGTGTGTGTGTGTGTGTGTGCCTAAACATAATAATTTATTGAAAGCACAATTACTGTGTGGAAGTGAGCTCTATAAGTCATTGAATCTAGACGTAAATGTGAAAAGGGAAAGGGGAGCCAAGACTCAAACCCATGACTGTTAAGTCCTCAGTCTAAAGCCTGTAATTGGGTGTTGATAATGTAGATTCATGCCAAGGACAACCGTGTAGATTTCCTGCACCCTATTGAAGTATAACTTCACAAAATTAATTGTTTAGTGTTTAATATGTGTGTGTCATATGTGTGAGCATTATGTGCGTAATTCCAGTGACGTGGATCATGACACCATACCTCCTGGTGGTCATGAGATAATTGTGGACAGCAGACCAGATTCAAGAACAATAGGCCCAGTTCACCACCACAAGGTGAAGTAATGGGATGTACTATGGCCTGCAGAAAACCTAGAGATTCTGGAGTATGCCTTTTCCATTTTGTGTTGAAAAGAAGAAGAGATTCCAATTAGAAGACATACAGAGTACAGAGAAAAGATTAACTTGACATTTCTTGCTTTGCCTGTGTGGAACACCCCAAAGTCAAAGAAGTTTGCCCAGTTTTATGTTTCACTGTTGTAGGTCAAACTTTAACTTGTATCAGTTAAGGAGTTTAGCAAAAGGTGGCTTGTCAATAATACTTAAGTGAAATTGAATGATATTAGTTTTAAAAGATACAGGTCATAGTTTGGACCACATATTGCTTGTGTTTATCTCATGACAGGATCAGACCGGGAGCCCTCAGGAGAAATAACATTAGTTACAGTGCATTGACATCCACACCCATGACACAGAGCTTGCTCTTTTGGGTATGAAAAGAGGTTGAAGTTTAATATTATCTGACTCAAGTGAGTAATCTGGTACAAATGTTTCAGAGTCATCTGCATATTCTATTTGTGTTGGCTCTCAAATAGGGCATCCATTTCATTTACAAAAAATTACGACAAGAATATTCCTTAGCATGGAGTCCTTAAGTACTTTGGTACTTACAGGATACAGTCTTCCATCAGCCTGGGTGTGATTAGACAAACAGTCCATAAACCAAGTGGTTGCATTCATTGTAAGACGTATCACCTTGATGAGCCAGAAAATCACCTAGGTCAAGGACTGCAGTTATAGTAGTATGATGTGGCTTAAGTCTATGTTGTGCATTTGATATTAGCTGACAGCTGACAAGATATTCTAAGAGTTGCTTTAGTGTGCATTTCTGAGGCATTTTTGAGATAGGAGGGAGCACAATGGCCTGTAATTCATCTGTGTAACAGATCAGACTCCTTTGTGTAGTAGGACAATTAGGGCTTACTTTCTGCATGTTGGCACCTGATTTTCCCTGCTAGACCTTTGATAAGTATGTTTATGGGATGGAAGATGATGTGAACAGGAATATTTAGGAACTGCTAGAGAAGACTGTCAGTAGCCAAGATCCATTTTTTTTGCCTTGTCAAGAATTTAGTCACTCTGCTGTCTAAACTGTATGTTGATATTTTAGTCATCGATCTTTAGGAATTCTAGCAGGAAGCCTGTCAATAGCAAGTGCCCGAGTTTTTGCTTTTTCACATGTTTGGTTGTGTGCCTAATCCAAACTGTATAGTGTTAGGAGGTTTTATGGCTTACAGTAATAGGTTTCCAAGGGGCAGTTTAAAGAACATTTGATATAAGTTTAAGCACTTAATCATGGAATTGATTTTAATATTTTGCTGTGTTATTGTCATTAAGAACTGGAAAGGGGGAAGGTGTTTTAAAAATGTCTGGGATGGAGGAGTAGATCAATTTCCAGAAGTGTTATAGATTATTCACATATTACTTGTCGGTTATTATAATAGCTTTTTAATGATTAAAAATACATTTCTAACTTCCTTTAGGACTTCTCAGCATTTGACAAAATCCCTAAATTGTTGAAAAAATGCCAGGAAAGCCGAAAGTTAAAACAACAACCACTAAACCACTATAATCTCTCATTTTATATCAAGTCTCTCACAAGTCATCTTTGTTGGATGTAATTTTGAAAACAGACTCAGAGATTATGGAAGATCTGTAGAACTCTGCTTTCATATCATGTAACGCATATGTTTTTAAGCTATGTACTGCTGTATGCTAGTCTGTGCTCCTGAAGCACTGACATTACAATCCGTTCTTATAAATATCTACTGCCTCTGGTTCTATTTATACCGATACAACAGCATCTTATCATACATATGGTACTATTCACGTACACAAAATTTGTATTTCCCACTGATGTGGAGTTATTATATTCATTATTGTTTAGGAAGAGAATTAGGGCCCTGTAACATGGGTTTAAGGGTTTCATATACAAGCAGTCATGTTAGCCAAGAGAAGAGAAGAATGATGGTAGCTTTGTGGTTAAGGTTTCAGCTTCCCAGTTACAGGTCTTGGGTTCAGTTCTTTACTATGTACTGAAGATATTACTGTGAGTTTTGACAATGCGTTTTAAAATACCTGGCATTATTTCAACTTCCTATAATGCTCGGCAGGAAAAAATATTATGAATTGATAGCCTATCCAGTATTTACAGAGTTATCTTTATGTAATTTCCATTCCACCCCCCCCCCCCGCCTTATGTGTTGTCTGCCTTAATGTTGTACTCAGATATTGGGAGCTCTGGGTTCCCTGTGCCAGCAACTTTACCAGCATAAGACTCTGTGTTACAAATGGGCAATACTAGAGCTGCATAAACCCTTCTAGCTCAGCCATATTTGTTTCACTTTAACCTTTCTTATTTGTATCCATAGCTTACCAGGTAACACATTCAATTCTATCACTGAAAAAATCAAAAGGCTGTGGGTTCTGACCCCATACTAGGTTCTTGGGTTCATGTTACAGCACTGATACTGTACTAGAGCATGAGAGGCTGCTGAATTCATGCAGTGCTGTACAGTTCTCTGTCTGCTTTGGTGGTAGTTTAATTAAATGTTAAAGAGTCCATAACTACTAACTTTAAAATGAATAGGGAGATTTATTAAAAAAGCAAACAAAACCATAAACTATGCAAAGCAAAACAAAATAAAGCCAAAAGGACAAACAAAGAAACGGTGCACAGATAGCAACTTTTAAAGTTGCAAATAACGAAGACCAATTGCGCATTTTGTTTGAAAAGCTAATCACAGTAAACCAGAATGTGAGCTTCTTAAAAAATGAAAGTCACTAACTGCAGAACACAGAAGGAAGAAAGAAAAAAACACTTGGTAGAGAACTCCACTTTATATAACAGAGCAAAGCTTTCCATAACCAGTTTATCCTACACCTAGAGGTGGTGACAAGAATAATTACCTGGAAATTAAGGAGTATGAATGGATTTTGAGACTTGCTTCTGATTCTTTTCCAGGTTTAAATAGTATGGTTAGTCTTAAACCCATACTGGTTAAGTTACAGCATACTAAATTATGAGATATGTTTTTAATGTTCTAATGTTGTTTGGAAGGCGTATTAATATGTCTTATGGTTCAGAATACCTTTGTTTATTATTGTATTTTTATTACTGTATTGCTATTTGATTATGTTTTATATTTTTGTATTAATTACATTAATGTTGTCACATGATTATATTGGGCTGCTAGTCATGTGACTGTTGACCTGTATTTAAACTGTGATAATGTGATGTCTATGTATTAGTATTGACAAAGGGTTCTACCCGAAAGCTTTGCTCTGTTATATAAAGTGGATTTCTCTACCAAGCTTCTTGAAAAAGACAGTTGAGCAATGAAAAACAGAAACTTGAAGGCTAGAAGGATAGCTACAAGATCTGGAGGAAGATAAAGAAGTAATTCAAGCTCATCTGCAGGACCAAATTCACAGTATACATGAGCTAATAGACATAATAAAAACGCCAGGAGAAAAGATGGATGATACATACCTCACAACTGTACAGATTTTCGCAGAATGTCCAGATTTTTGCCACATATTTTTGTGTCAATTCATTATTAAAGATTGAAGTTAGAAACTAAAGACAGACATTTGAGTTTCAGACTTCAAACCCTTCAGAAAATTCATGCTAATGCAAAACCTGTTATTCTATCAACTTTCTAAGTTTGTAAAAGCAATATTTAAAAAATGTCCCTAGTTTTGGGCCTTTGTCCCACTTTTATTTATGGTTTTGTCCAGATTTCTTGCTTTAAGAGGGTGAGAGGTATGGGATATTATCAGAATTCCCTCGAGAAGGACTAACATTAAGATAACTGGAATACAAGACAGACTGAGCGACAGTGAACTTGAGTAGTTTGTAATGCAGCTGTTACATGAGAGAGTTATGATACATGGAAAAGAAAGGAACACTAATAAAGAAGATAGGTAGAGCAGGATGCATCAAATAGCAGAAGACAGATCAAAGCATATTCTGACATGTTTCAGTTTCTTTGCTTTAAAAATTTAAATAAAAAGGGAAGCAAAATGACTTAAAGTTATCCCATTTGCAAGAATGTTCATAAAGCTGGTTGTGGATTACTTAGAAACATCCTGTGGGAGAAGGAAATCAATGCTGGAGGTATTAAATGAACTAAGAATGAATGCAACAGTTGCATGAAGGGGAATGGTCCAGACTACATAATACACAGGGTATTCAAAAGTGAAAGGTATCTCATACATTTTAACAACTCAGGCAGTAAAAGTCTGAATCAACTGCAAGACACTGAACGAGAAAGTAAGTTTAGCCATAGGAAATGTGACGTAGAGATGCTGGTAGGATATGCAATGTCAGCTGCTGAAATCCCCAGAGGGGTGAAGACGAGACCAGGAAGTGCAGTGGGCCACATGACAGTAAAACAGATGACCAATAAATAACTAAATTGCAAAGGTGACCATAAGGAGCTGAGAAAACAGGCAAGATGGTGGAAGTGAAACAAGTCCCGATGTAACCACATCAGTCCAAAGCAGTAGAATGGGGAAAACAGTTTTAATTTCACATTTTAGTCTAAACAATCCCAGACATCTTCTGAATGAAACCTGTGTTGGAACACCATATGGCATGTAAATACTAGAAAAGTTAAATGACAGCTAGTAAAAACATCACTTGATCCAATAAATTAAGGAGACATTGAATAAATACACAAATATTTCAAAACACAATGGTAAAAAGTACATTTATACAAATATATAGTTAAAGCAAGCCTTTTTCATTATAATAAAATAGCAACTTTTATCTTTAATAAACTGCTGATGAAAGTGAGTCATTTAAACCTGGAATCACTGTTGCATTGAATTTAATCTAGAAAAGAATTTAAACTAGAAAAGTTCATGTGCCTCAAATGAGTTTTCCAGCCATTTCTTATTGTGGACTTTAGTACTTTTTCAAATATAAAAAATTTAAACTGCACAAAACTCTGGCAGGTAAAACGTTTGCCTATATAAAGTGTTTGTTGCATCATGTGTCTTAATGCTGTAGAGAAACTCATTTCCTCAAAGCATGTTCTGTCTTTCCAATGTATAATGCACAGCAAGAATTACATTATGTAATATAAACCACCCTCAAAGTTTCACAGAGAAATTCTCTTTATTTTGTTTGTATCTTTAGGCTTTTTCCCGGTTAGGGGTCGCCACAGCGGAACTCCAGTCCGCTAATGATTGGCAGTAGATTTTTACGTACTGGCTTGCCGAGCCTAACGCACAACCTTCAATGAAGGAACGCCCATTCACGCATGTCACCACACAGAAGACGCTCTAACTGAGAATCAAATGGGCAACGTCTAACTGTGAGGCGACAACTAGTGTTACCAGTGCTAGTATTTTCCTACCAGATATAGTTTTTTTTGGATCAGTCTAGTTGTATAGTTTTTTACACTTAAAGTCTAGTTGTTTTCATGATCAGCTAGTTGTTTCAAAAATCAAACTAGTATTTTGCCAATTTCTCTGTTTGCAGAACCCACTGCATTGTGCACACGCCATGGCCCATCTCCCTCTCCTAGCGCGCTATTGCTAGTAGTGTACAGGCAGGTTAGGCAGCCTCTCAGAGTCACTCTCAAGTCTCAACAAAGAGAAAAGCAGAGGGAGGGGGAGCTGCTGATGCTGCTTCTCTGCCGTAAGTCTGTAACACCAATAGTATGCATGTATCACCGGCACCGCGATATAGATTGGAATTTGGATTGGTAGCACTGAACGGAAAACTGCAGCATAGAAATATCACTTTCCCCTAAGATAATGACATTACAGACAGCACTGCCCAATTCCCATATACAATTCGCACATTCACTAAACAGCTGTAAAGAAGCTGGGGGGGGGGTGCTGTCTGTGGTGGGCATCAATTATGAATGAATATTAACAAGTTAAGTTTTTATCTGCTTTTGCAGTTTCACGGAA